>NC_089756.1:13951225-13991225 GCF_040412425.1 Macrobrachium rosenbergii
GTTACCCATCTACGCACTGGCTGAAAAGGGTACTGCTTTTGTTTCTGGTCTACATACTGGGTGACAAAAAGGTACGGCTTT
Source organism: Macrobrachium rosenbergii (assembly GCF_040412425.1). Lineage (NCBI taxonomy): Eukaryota > Metazoa > Arthropoda > Malacostraca > Decapoda > Palaemonidae > Macrobrachium > Macrobrachium rosenbergii. Next base: position 13,951,307 of record NC_089756.1, read on the forward strand.
TGTTTCCCAAATTACATACTAACTGAAAAAGGTATCTGTCATGTTCCGGTTGGCCTCATGATAAAAACCATGCATTATTTCCTTTTATTCTCTATTCTGCTTAAATAACAGAAATAAGAAAAAGATAGATAGGCTTTCTGAATTCGAAAACAAGTTTTTTTCCTTACAAACAGCCTGAGTCATGAATAGACAAAATAACGCATCTCGGTTATAAAAAAAAGGAAAAAAAAAATAACTTGAAGGCTATCACAACAAACTTTTCTCATTAAGAATTTAATTAGCAGTTTTTAATCCTATTTACAGGGACATTTGAATAGATTTACATTTTTTCTCATTTTTCAGAGTCTTTAAAGCATTTCACTGAGAAAAAAGAAAAAAATTTCTTTGGTATATGTGACATCATCTAAAAATAATCAAGTTTATTTTGGTAGACAGACGAGTTTATGAGTCAAGAATTGACTCACTAGTCTCGTAAAGCTAATATTTTACAGTATATTCCTCTGGTCATCACAGTCGAATTAAAAAAAATTGATTTGACTTCTAATGTTTATTTCACTCAAGTAGTGCGACACATATATAAAGAGAAAATTATATATATATATATATATATATATTCTGCTGTATACACCAGTTCTTCGTTGGACTGGTCGGTACCGTTCTTGGATAGCACTCTGCAGGGCCCGCGTTCGAATCTCCGGCCGGCCAATGAAGAATTAGAGGAATTTATTTCTGGTGATAGAAATTCATCGGTATAATGTGGTTCGGATTCCACAATAAGCTATAGGTCCCGTTGCTAGGTAGCCAATTGGTTCTTAGCCACGTAAAATACGTCTAATCCTTCGGGCCAGCCCTATGAGAGTTGTTAATCAGCTCAGTGGTCTGGTTAAACTAAAGTATACTTACTTTGCTGTATACACTGTATAAATAAATAAGTTTACTTAACATCAAATTTTATATATAATTGAATATCAGTAAGGAAGGCAGGAAGATGTACATGGCTGTATATTTTGCTGAGAAGCTATATATATATATATATATATATATATATATATATATATATATATATATATATATATATATATATATATACATACATACACATATACATATATATATACATATATATACATATACATATATATATATATATATATATATATATATACATACATACATACATATACGTACATATAGCTTCTCCGCAAAATATACATCCATGTACGTCTTCCTTCCTTCCTTAATGATATTCCATCACAGCTAACTTCTTCCCTGAAAGTTAGGGAACGCGCAGTAGCCCAGGTGTTTAAAAATCCAAAAGAAATACAGGTGCACCGTGGTGCCATCCAATTCCTTAAAGGGTTCTCGTTGTGTGTGACCTGACATGAGTTTTTATGAGAGGAGCAGCTGACCGGGGCTCATTAACTTGGACCTTACATTTGGGATGGGGTCCAGATGGCCCGTATTTGAACCGAATCTTATTCACGCTGGATTTTAGACACTGCTTTGCGGTATGTATTCGTCCCTTTTTTTTGTTAGTTTTTGGAGATGAAATCTGTGTCTTGTTATCATTTTTTTAAATTTTATGGATTATATTTACTATGTAAAGATAATGGAACAAAGAAATACTCGTATGTGAATATAACCTATGTAAGCTATTATAATAAACTCAGATTGATCAAGAGAATCGAGCAGGTTCTCTAAAGCTCTCTTTATATAGTTTTCTAATGTACTGTATATTTACACTGACATCACTGTATATGTATATATATATATATATATATATATATATATATATATATATATATATATATATATATATATATATATATATATATACATATATATATATATATATATATACATATATATACATATACATATATATATATATATATATATATATATAATGTATATATATATATAAATTTAATTAACATGAACTTGTTTTTATATTCCATTTTATTATATTTTTGAGCCAAGCGCTGGTGGACGGGGCTGTAATTCCGTATTTTTTCCCCTGTTTTCGTTTTCGGGGAAATTAATTAATCATGGAAAGCAATTAACTTTGTCTTAAGTCTTGCGTTCGCCTCTGTTTCTAAGACTCCAATCATTTCGTAGCTTTGATCGCTGGCCGAAAACAAGCTTTCTTAAATGAGGTTAAATAAGACAAGTGAAAAGATTTAGCATATGCAAACGTTTTCTTCGAGTTCACGAATCTCTAGCAACAAAGTTTTTTTTATCTTATTTTTTTCTTTTACTTTCGTGGGTATTGTGAGACGCTATTTTCTCAAATCCCAGATGTTTGGTAAGATTCCAAGGGTTTTAAATTTCAGTATGATCCGCGATACTTTGCGCAATTCATTAGTATTTTTTTAAAGTAATATCCATCTCAGTAATAACTTTTATTAGGGAAATAGCAAAAAGCCAGATGTTTGGTAAGATTCCAAGGCTTTTGAAATTTCAGTATTATCTGTGATATTTTGTGCAGTCATATAGTATTTTAATAAAGTAATATCCATCTGAGTGATAACTTCTATAAGGGAAATAACAAAAAGCCAGATAATTGGTAAAATCCGAAGGCTTTTAAATTTCAATATTATCCTCGATATTTTGTGCAATTCAATTATTCTGCCAGTGAAATGTCCATCTCCATGATAACTTTCATTAGGGGAAATAAAAAAGACAGATGTCTGATAAGATCCCAAGTCGTCTGAAATTTCAATATTATCTGTGATATTTTGTGCAATTCGGTAGTATTTTAATAAAGTAATATCCATCTCACTAATAACTTTTATTAGATAAATAACAAAAAACCAGATGTTTGGTAAGATTTAAAGGCTTTTGAATTTCAATATTATCTGCGACGTATTTTGCAATTCAATGGTATTTTAATAAATTAATATCCATCTCACTGATAACTTTTATTAGGGAAATAGCAAGAAGCCAGATGTTTGTTTAGACCCTAAGGCTTTTGAAATGCGTTATTTTATGCAATTCATTAGTATTTTATGAAGTAATATCCAACTCAATAATAACTTTTATTAGGGAAATAACAAAAACCCAGATGTTTGGTAAGATCCTAAGGCTTTCAAATTTCAATATTATCTGCGATACTTTGTGCAATTCAACAGTATTCTAAGAAAAACTAATATCCACCTCAGTAATAACCTTTATTAGGGTAAATGATAAAGCTAAATCACAGAGTATCACGTCTTTTCAAACCAAAGCTACAGCGATCTTTTGAGAATCGGGCCAGACAAAATTTGTGTAGATCGAGTTAGCCTTCTGTTTACTTAGCCGGCATTGACAAAGTTCGTAATGAATCACTTCTCTAATTAGCATCGATTATCCGTAAAAATGTTCTCCTATCGGAAGTCGATGTATCTCTATCCCGAGTCCCGAGCTGACCGGGAAACGTATCAGGATTATCGAATGTCATACTGACATGTTTCGAACGAGTCTTTGATATCGGCATAATACGGGTGTGGATTAATCTTTACATGCATCAAGGCAGCAGTGTCCCTGCGCCACGCCTGAGAGAGAGAGAGAGAGAGAGAGAGAGAGAGAGAGAGAGAGAGAGAGAGAGAGAGAGAGAGAGAGAGTTATTACAAATCTGTTTTCGAAATGATTTACAGAAGAAAATGGTTCTGTAAGGAGATATATTGAGAGAGAGAGAGAGAGAGATTTTACAGATTTGTTTCAGAGATGATTTACAGATGAAATCCGGTCTGTAAGGCGATATATTGCGAGAGAGAGAGAGAGAGAGAGAGAGAGAGAGAGAGAGAGAGAGAGAGAGAGAGAGAGAGAGAGAATTACAATTTTGTTTTCGAGATGATTTATAGAAGAGGATGGTTCTGTAAGGGGAGAGAGAGAGAGAGAGAGAGAGAGAGAGAGAGAGAGAGAGAGAGAGAGAGAGAGATTTGTTTCAGAGATGATTTACAGATAAAATTGGATCTGTAAGGAGATATATTGAGAAAGAGAGAGAGAGAGAGAGAGAGAGTAAGTCTTGGCTAGGCTCAGCATAACGAATTTATGGTTCCCTCAGTGGAGGATGAAATTAAGATTGGAGTTAAAGAGGAAGTAACGACGCTACGGGATTAGTGGGCGGAGACCCGCTGATGAAAGATGGAGAGGATGCGTAGAACAACACCCAACAACGACCAACAACAGGCGACCACAACAACAGTACCAACATATGTCTCTCTTTCATTCTCCTGTAGAAAGCATCCAAAAGAGCAATAACACGACTGCAACTTTCTCTCTCTCTCTCTCTCTCTCTCTCTCTCTCTCTCTCTCTAACTAGATAATCCCTCCTCACTGCCAGCTCTCTCTCTCTCTCTCTCTAACTAGATAACCCCCTCCTCACTGCCCGCTCTCTCTCTCTCTCCCTCTCTTTCTCCTTACAGAACCATTTTCATCTGTAAATCTCAAAAATAAAATTGTAATCTCTCTCCCTCTTTCTCTAACTAGATAATCACCTAGTCACTGCCCGCTCTCTCTCTCTCTCTCTCTCTCTCTCTCTCTCTCGATGTCCAACGATCGGCTGGAATACAGTACGCTTTACGCAAAATAGGTCTTTTACTATGTATTTATTGTGGTACATTTAAACTAAAACATTCACGAATAAGTGAGAACGTTTACTTATAATCGTTTACATTTATATATATAAATATACATAAGTATATGGCCACATCAGATATACAATTACATCCACACGCAAAGACACGTCAGCATTGCCGCTGACATGACTTGTGAAACCATTAAAAAAAAAAAAAAAACTTTGCACTTTCTAAGTATTGGGGTAAGATAGTTTAAGTGACGTGTTTGCTCGTTGCTTATGAAAAAATCCCTGCAGTCTAAAGTAATGTTTTGTCTGCTGTTTAATCATGAGAGAGCAAAGAAGGAACTAAGGTAAGTACTTTTGGCAAGACTACCCTCTCTCTCTCTCTCTCTCTCTCTCTCTCTCTCTCTCTCTCTCTCTCTCTCTCTCTTCCGGCCACCTTACCTTCCTCTTTTATATATAGTTCTCTATATTTCTACGAAGTTATACGTGTATATATGTGTATGTGTATATATAAAAGTATAAGCATATATATATATATATAATATATATATATATATATATATATATATATATATATATATATATATATATATATATACATATACTTTTATATACACACACACATATATCTATATCTATCTATCTATCTATCTATCTATCTATCTATCTATCTATCCATCTATATATATATATATATATATATATATATATATATATATATATATATATATATATATATATATATATATGTATATATATATCTTAACTATTAAGTACTTTGCGTTACCCCTATTTGTATTGTGTATGTATATTGTATATCTTTTCTCATTTCATCATTTTACCCTTATCCCTAATTTTCATACCAAATTTTTTTAATACCGACGAAATTATTTGCGACTCGAATCCGCCATGTCTAGTGAAATAAGAATTTCTTTCGTTCTCTCTCATATTGGTCCCGTGTTATTACTCAAACTTTAAAACAATTGCGACCGCGCGGAAGTGGGTTCAAGTTTGGCAAGAACACGGAATATTAGAGGCAATATATCGGGGAAATCTCATGGTAATATTGCTCAAGAAATGAAACTCTTTTGGCCTGACTCTATTGGTTTCTTGTTGGCTAGTAAACTGAGATTGTTATTATTACTATTATTACTATGATTATCATTATTATTATTATCATTATTATTACAAAACTGAGATCATAATAATAATAATACTAATAATAATAACAATAATAATAATAATAATAATAATAATAATAATAATAATAATAATAATAAAATCTGAGTGGACCTTGTTTGTCCTTCCTCAGGTGACAGTAGGGGAGACGTGACACAGCCACCCACCCACTGCAAACCGGTTTGTCCGCCCAGGGTGGGGGTTGGGTAGGTAGGGGAGACATCCATCCTCACCCTGCAAACATGTTTGTCCGCCCCGGATGGGGGCGGGGTTGGTAGGGGATCGGATGGGTAGGGGATGCAGCAGCGCCGTTCAAGCGCGCATAGCTCGCTAACAAGCTCATAATAATAATAATAATAATAATAATAATAATAATAATAATAATAATAATAATAATAATAATATTATTATTATTATTATTATTATTATTATTATTATTATTATTAGTGTCTCGTGCAGCTTTTATTGACACTGAGTCACATTTATTATCTACAAAATAACACTCATAAACATTAGGTCCTATCGAGAGAACCGCAGTTATTCAGATGTGGCAAGCCATGTCCGTAGACTTCCACAGTGTCAAGTTGACATTGCATGCATGATGAGCAGTCAGTCCGTAAGAAGAACACATATTCATAAATGGTTTGACATTTACTAGTCTGCTTAAAACTTGGTTAAAGGAAAATAATTTGTGACACAAGCATAAAACCGTATTGTGTGTGATATATTTTTTCCCCAAAATACTCGATATTTAGGAGTTGAACGACTTAAATCCCAGACAGAGTTGAAGTTACCAATGGTTGATGAACTGGCTACAAGCCCTTCCACCGAGATATTCACCACGGAATTATGAAAATTAAAGGTGCCATCCGTCAGAATAATATACTGTACCAAGATATCTTGTAACTCCAAAATTAATCATTATACTGTTTTAAAAGAAATAACTGCATATGTTAAGTTGTTAATAAGTATTTTACTCGGTTAAAATGGTAAAGGAATCTCGAAACGATCTTATCAAAATACCGAACACCACATGAAAACATCTGATAGAAGAGCGAATGCCTATGAATCTGTGATATGCACATGTAGGTTTATGTACAAAACATCCATCATCAACATTACTGAGCAATGCCAGATCCTCTTCCAGAATAATACGGAGTGTTCTCTCTCTCATTTTGATTACATAGCCCTTAGGGTTTGCTAGCTTCTGTATGTTAGTCTAGTAAATCTTTCTTCTTTCATACTAATGAGATAGTGTTAGTTCAATACACAGATAAAAAATTCAGTGTTTTCCATCTGCTGGGAAAATAGCTCTTTATCATACATTCTCGCATCCTTATATCTGAGACACCAAAAGCAATTATAATTACGTGTATAATTATCATTACTATTACCAACAATAGCGGTAGAAATAGTAGTTGTAGTAACAGTAGTAGTAGTAATAGTGATAATACAATTACAAAAAGTACTAATGGTTTAATTTCAGAGGGGGGATCACAATTATTTTCAGGAAATCCCTTTACACAAAAGTTTTTAATTTCCGCCCAAAATCGAAAGAAACGAATTAAAACACACAAAAAAACCTTTTATACTACGAACAAAGTGACTTTTGCCGAGAGGTTCGAACGAAACATAAACTCCCCTTTCCTTTGATATCATTGTAAGACTTTATATACGGGGGTAAACAGTTCATATAACAAAGAGAGTCAAAAGGAAAGCATTGTGACCGTAATTTTCTTTCCTCGTGGAGGGTAAAACTTTGGCACAGCGACAAGATTAAAGTTCTCTGTCTCCGTGTTCTTTATAACGCTGGTGGTCATAAACATTCGGGGCGTGGGGGCACACATGCACTATATATAAACACACATACACACACACACACACACACACACACACACACACACACACACACACACACACATATATATATATATATATATATATATATATATATATATATATATATGAACTTTATCACTTACACAATTGTCTTTTGCATTAATACAATTAATAACAGGGCCTCATTTAAACTGGATGGTATCTACCGGAGATATTTATTCCTGGATAAAATCTCCGCTAGATACCTTCCAGTTTAAATGAGGTCCTGTTATTAACATGTATGTATGTATATGTGTATATATATATATATATATATATATATATATATATATATATATATATATATATATATATATATATATATATATATATATATATTACATATCATCCACTTCTAATAACAGAAATTCTATGTCTGCGTAAGTGTCTGCAAAATATATAACATAGCAAAAATGAGATTTAGGGCTGGAGATTTAACGAGGCATTTATATTCCAAAAGGGAAAAAAAACGATAACGTAACCCCCTCACGTACATAACGCACAGATAATGAATCAAGCTCACATTTTACCGCCCACAAACGATAAATCTGAAATGATTTCGTCCGTGTAATCTTAACAATGGTCTTTTTTTTATTAGCTATCTGTTGATGTAGAGACTTCAGACGCCCCATCTCTCTCTCTCTCTCTCTCTCTCTCTCTCTCTCTCTCTCTCTCTCTCTCTCTCTCTCTTTAATGACGTGGCTGTTGAGGACTGGTTGCATTCCTTCCTATACCAGAGTAACTATCGTCTTTTTTATTAAAGTTTTTTTTATTTCTATTTTAGAATCAAAGGAGGAACATCGACATATATGTTTAACCTCTGGCTTCGAATCGGGCGACTCCACACCTGCCATGTTTATATTTGTTTATCTCCTGATCATTAATACATCTCCTTCATGAACCCCCTTCCACCACCTCCGCCATCCACTCCCCACTTCCTTTAGCATTCAAGATACCTAAGATGTTTTTGTAAACTTGTTAATTTCTAATTTCTTTTGTATGTTTGTTTATTTGTGGCCTTGACCAACTTATCCACCTTTTACTTTCCTCATTGATAGGCTGATTTGGGTCTTCATTTGATCGTTTTCATTCTCTCTCTCTCTCTTTCTTTTCCTTAATATTGGCCAACCAACCCACTTACTTTCCACATTGACAGTCTAATTTTGGTCTCCATTTTATCTTTTCCATTCTCTCTCTCTCTCTCTCTCTCTCTCTCTCTTTTCCTTAATATTGGCCAACCAACCCACTTACTTTCCACATTGACAGTCTAATTTTGGTCTCCATTTTATCTTTTCCATTCTCTCTCTCTCTCTCTCTCTCTCTCTCTCTCTCTCTCTCTCTCTCTCTCTCTCTCTCTCTCTCTATTTTCCTTAATATTGACCAACCAAACCATCTCTTACTTTCATCATCGATAGGCTGATTTTGGCCTCCATTCTCTCTCTCTCTCTCTCTCTCTCTCTCTCTCTCTCTCTCTCTCTCTCTCTCTCTCTCTCTCTCTTCCTTCGCCCTGACCAAACACCCATCTATTCTTTCTCCCGATTTCGCAGGATCTTCTTCCTCCTCTATATTTCCTCGCAGCCCTGAGAGAGAGAGAGTTCGTCATCACTACGCTGAACAGCGAGAGAAGGCACCTAGAACCCGCACATTATTCTTCTTCCCTTTAGGATAGGAATATAAGATTGAGGCCAAAAGCCAAGCGCTGGGACCTAAAAGGTCATTCAGCGCTGAAAGGAAAATTGAGAGCAAAAGAGGTTTGAAAGGTGTAACAGGAGGAAAACCTCGCAATTGAACTACAAAACTAATTGTTAGGAGAGGATGGAAAGTAAGATGGAAGAAAGATAATATGAGCGGAGGTTCAGTAAAAGGCATGAAAGGGGTTGTAGCTTGGGGCCGAAGGGAAGCTGCAAGGCACCTTAAGTAATGCCTACAGTGCACCGCGTGAGGTGCACTGATGGCGCTACCCCCATACGGGGCTCCTCCCTTTAAATATAGCTGACGCGAACAACATCGAATTGGATCGCCCAAAGTTACTGTGTTTCGAGGACGCTATAAAACGATGTCGCAACTCACGAGAGAGAGAGAGAGAGAGAGAGAGAGAGAGAGAGAGAGAGAGAGAGAGAAGTCCGTCGTTTTATGAATTAAGGGATTTTCCGTGTTGCGACTTTCTTGATGGCGGCGCCGTCTAACTTTCACACGGATCAATCAATCTGTTCACGCGGCCTCCGGCTCATCTGTAGAAGATACGGGAGGAGCTCCGTTCAGTATGTCTCGCTTATGTAAAAACACCTGAGGGCGGAAAGCTTTTAAAGGTTCAGATATGAGTGTTATTATCGTAATGGCTGGATCAGTGTTTGTCGTTGGCGTTTTCTATGAAATGTAGCAGATCACAGTATGATTTTGTTTTGAGTATTCCCCCGAGGCTTAAAAGCTGTTGTAAGACTAAGATACTAACCTTATTTTTTATCTAACGATAAAGCAGTTGGAACTTACAATGAAATGACAGATTTCGTCTTTTATGCTTTGAAAATATTCCATCCTACCTGGTTAATGGATAAAAAATCTCTACCTAGTTGCATTATCGGAATACAGTAGTAATAAGCCTGTCTTTTATCAATGACGCTGATAATAATATCTATATATCTTGTGATTATGATTTCCCTTTCTAACTGATTAAGAGCTGAATTTAAGAAAAATATGTATCTTGTAGTAGTCTAAATAAATTTCAGTACAATTTATTGTTCTTCCACTACCGTGTAGAAATTTTTTCCAATTTTAGCTTCCACATTCATTTAATAGTCCTTACTTCTTTTTCTATATATCTGTGTATAAAACAAATGGAAAATAAGCACTTATTAGGGTTCTCATATCATTTATTAATTTTTTGCTTTTACCTCTATATTTTATTGTCTTCGTAAAATTCATATCACAATCTTGCTGTATATTTCCTCTGCTTACGTTTCCGTTATTCTTCTTCTGTCCATGTTCTTCCTGTTTATTATCATATGCATTGTTTTTTTAGTGTTTCGCAATTTTTCCGCAGGTCTTTACCACGCTTAATTTTCAAATGATAACATGAGCTATAAATTTCTCTAAGTGGATGTTAAATCAACAAGATATGTTTTATTGTATATTCTATTACTCTAAAATAAAAAAAATATGGTTATTCACACTTAAATCTGAATACTTTCACTATCTTTAGTATTGTATATTCTTGAAAGGGGTCCAACTGTACGTTTTAGGGCGTATGTATGTCGATATCATTATTATTTCAGCGTTAAAATGCCATGATTTCTCGAACAAGACTCTTAAGATCGTAAATGATAAATTTGTTACATTGAAATGTATAAATACATTTTTATCTACCTATCTACACACACACACACACACACACACACACACACACACACACACACACATATATATATATATATATATATATATATATATATATATATATATATATATATATATATATATATATGAATAACAATCACGAAAATATGTAACGTGATGAATATATAAATAGAGACAAAATCCACGAAGGAAAGACAAACAATGGAGTGCTGCAAGGCCTTTCGGCTTACAGCCCTTTCCTTAGCAGTCTACTAAATAAAGGACCATAAGTCGAAAGGCCTTGCAGCACTCCACTGTTTCTCTTTCCTTCGTGGATTTTGTCTTTATATATATATATATATATATATATATATATATATATATACACACAGTACATGCATACATAAATACACACACACACACACACACACATATATATATATATATATATATATATATATATATATATATATATATATATTTACAGTTTTCTGCACAGGGCTCACCCCCGATACAGCAGTTTAAGCCTGAGTGTGGGAGCCGCTTCCGGTTGGAGGAAATAGCTCAATATTGAAAAACTAAATCATCAAGAAGATCCTGTTGTGAACCCCATGTCACTGTCATAGCGTTTGGAACCAACCACCCAACAACCACCCTCTCTCTCTCTCTCTCTCTCTCTCTCTCTCTCTCTCTCTCTCTGGCTCCTTGTCCATTATTCAGATCCTTCGTTAATCGTGTGACATCCATGCCTGCGGTATCCCTTTTGTTGGAATCTTAATAATTCACAAAGAACCTTTTCCTTCCATGAAATACCGTCCATTGTTCGAAAGATGTTGGATTTTTTTTTTATTTTTCTGCTTACATGACGTTTCTTGATTACGAAAAATCTGGAATAGCTTAACTCTCCTGTTTTATATTCAAGGTTGCAGAATAATTTAAATATGTTTAGATCAACACATTCTCTCTAGGTATGGTGAATTCGATGTTAAAAGGCATTTGTGGCTTAACATTTGTGAATAAAAAAAGTCACGCGTGTATACGCACACATATAATATACATACTCGTATGTGTGTGTATATATATATATATATATATATATATATATATATATATATATATATATATATATATATATATATATATATATATATATAGTGGGTATGCGTGTGTGTTTATGCATATGCATATAACCCTATCATTAACATTGTTCATGAATTTAATGATCCTGATATGTTGGTAGATGTCCATCGTTTGTAGTAAGAAATTTACAAGGGGGAACTAATACCTGCCAAGACATAAATCTTAATGCCTTATGATACGGAGAAAAAAAGTGATTTAACATTTCCATATATTCTTCCACCTCACTCTCGTTCTGTCATTCTTCTTCAAGTGTCTCGTTAATGGCATTATTCACGATGCCTGTCTCGTTAATCTAACGAGGTATTGGACGAAAGTTTTGTAATGGAACACTTTAATATTGATATTATCACTTTCGTCTTTCTCGTGTTCTCTTCTTTATTATCATTTACTTCCTTCTCTTTGTTTTTATTTGATTCTAGGCTTCGTTCACATGCAGTAAAACTAAACAGGTTTTATAGAAACCCCCTTTTTTTTGCATTATTTGATATGACATTCTCTCATAATATCATAATATAAAGGGCTTTCAAGCTGAACGTCACGTCGCAAAATTATTAAACCGAACAGGTATCAAGCTTAATTTATTTTTAATTTTTTTACTTCTTACTTTTTCTTTAACATTTTCTCCCATACCTGAGGCATCCCAGGTGTTGGCAAATGATGCAACGAGACACAGGAGGAGAACAGAGACAACTGCTCTCTCTCTCTCTCGCTTTTTCTCTCCTGATATATGTGGCTAGTCATGTGAAAGCTTGTGTCTCTAAAGGGGAACGTGACGTCATTCTTGTATCTCATCGCTGGCGCCGAATTGGTGGATATATATGTTCACCTTTTGAAGGGTAGTCCTCATGCCCTCTCCAGGGAAAGGTAGCCCTCATGCCCTCCCTAGGGCAAGATATCCCTCATCCCCTCCCTAGGGAAAGGTAGCCCTCATGCCCGAACTAGGGGAAGATACCCTTCATGCTCTCCCTAGGGGATGATGCCCTCCCTAGGGGAAGATAGCCCTCATGCCCTCCCTAGGCAAGATAGCCCTCATGCCCTCCCTAGGGGAAGATAACCCTCATACCATCCCTAGGGGAAGGTAGCCTTCATGCCCTCCGTAGGGGAGGATAACCCCTCCCTAGGGGAAGATAGCCCTCATGCCACGTCACTGATTCTCGTTTTAATATCAGTCATGTTATTTATTTCATACTTCGTAGAATGCTGGGATCTTATTCTCGCGAGCTGTTAATTTGTTTCTCTATATATCCAAGTTTAATTTCTCTGTCTTATTTACACTCTGTTATGAAACTTGACACCAATCTGATGCAATATACAATAGAGAGAGGACAGATTTAAGACAATAAAATTCGCATCTACTAAAACCCTTCAGTTTTAAAGATCATCTTGTTTATAAAGTTACCATCACAGTGGCAATGTCTGCATAAATTACGTCCAGCTTTCATAAATGTCTTTTAACAATTCTGAGGAAATGAACCGACATAATATGAAGTGAGGACGTGAGTTCCACCCTCAGTTCCGTAGCAGCAATGTCTCAACTATTCAAGACATGCCTAGTCAATGACTGTTCACATGAAGTTACTCGTCTAGACGATTGACAGAACTGGCAGATTGTTTTCTCAGGGGCCACTCCGCAATCGTTCAAGAACAGAGGTTCACAGTAGATGGAGATGTGTTCGTATCCGTTGTCGAGAACAAGATTAGATCTAAGGAGTGAAATACACACACACACACACGTATATATATACATATACTTATATATTATATATATGTATATATATATATATATATATATATATATATATATATATATATATATATATATATCTGTGTGTGCGCGCATGCGTAAAAGAAAATCCGATTTATAATGTCACGAGTCAGGGTGAAGGAGAAAGGTGATTGTGTCTAAATTAACAGATAAGGTAAAAGTACAGTAATACTTCTATAGTGAAGTTCATACGAACAGCGATCTTCTTTTAACGTGCTTGTTTTTTCCATTTTGTATGGGGTAAGCACGATGCCTTCTTTTTGAAGGACTTTGATTTGGCTTTGGGGTAGACTGCAGTCTCGATCGGCTGCCCTGTCTGCCATCGCTCAGACCCCGGTAGCGTATGTACATGTACTGTATATAAAAATACAAAAATCACAGAAACGGACAGCAACATATGATTAGATTTCATAAAACAACTGATATTATTTGCATAGTACGAGGACAAAACCACCAGCAGGGCAAGGTGAACATAAATAAATAAATAAATAAATAAATTAATAAATAAATAAATAAATATATAAATAAATAAATAAATAAATAAATAAATAAATAAATAAATAAATAAATAAATAAAGGAATTTATAAATAGGCCCAACGAACAAATAAGAACGAGAAATATGGAAAGACGAAAGAATTAATCGGATTACAAGCGATCAGAAAACTAATCTGAAAAATGGAAGAAACAGAGGAAGAGAAATCTTATATCTTAAAGGGTACTAATTTGTTTACCATACAATACCATCTCCTTTATTATACAACTGCCTGAAAGCACATCAGTTTGAAAGCAGCTAACACTTATGGGTCTTTATAAGTTACTGCATAACATTACAGGAACAAAAATATTCAGCAAAGAACGCATACATCCTACACAGGGAAGCACACTGAAGTCTCCTTTTCTCCTACACGAAATCTTGACTAGAGAACTAGAATTCTATATCTTCTGACAGTAAACTGTCAAAAGGAGCACGGTGACAATTTATCAATAAACAGAACCTATGTTCTCTTTATTCAAGTTACGTAATGGCACATTTTCATATCTTCTAAAAATTTACAAATATTCTTGGCAGATACTTTTCTTAAAATCGTCAAGAAGCAAAGGAAATTGATTAAGAGCAATTACATACCATTGCATGCATTCACAAATATTGATTCCCGCTAACAATTTTCTGTACACATATACATTTATTGATACTGATTATTAATAATGTCATCATCATCATCATCATCCAGGTGCCATATCCCCAACGACGTCGGCAATGATGGCTCGCCATTCCTCTCTATTTCCGGCTCTCTGCAGCAGCTGAGCTGCAGACATTCTTCCTCCAGTCATTCTCACCAATCCATCCACATATTTATGTCTAGATCTTCCTCTCGGCCTCTTTCAATTGATTTTACCAGTGAGAAAGAGATGTTCTAGTTCTTGTCTTCTCACTATGTGACCCACAAATAATGTATACTTCATGAAATATTGAAATACTTGAGGACCTTAGCGTCAAGCAGCAGTATAAAAGACGATAATGACAAGTCTCACCATATTTGTTGTATGTGTGTATTAATTATATATATATATATATATATATATATATATATATATATATATATATATATATATATATATACATATACATATACATTTAAGTATATCTTAGTTTAACCAGACCACTGAGCTGATTAACAGCTCTTCTAGGGTTGGCCCGAAGGATTAGATTTATTTTACGTGGCTAAGAACCAACTGGTTACCTAGCAACGGCACCTACAGCTTATTGTGGAATCCGAACCACATTATGGCGAGAAATGAATTTCTATCACCAGAAATAAGTTCCTCTAATTCTTCATTGGCCGATCGGAGAGTCGAACGCTGGGCCAACAGTATATATACATTTTATACATATATATATGTATATATATACATATATACATTATATACATGCATACATACACACATACATATATATGTACACACACACACACATATATATATATATATATATATATATATATATATATATATATATATATATATATATATATATATCATACAGTGTCTATGTATGTATGTACGAGCTTGGGTGTGTGAGCCTGACTGCAGAGGAATCAGACTCAAGATCAAGAATTCTCTGTCACTCAGGTCACATGGTCCTCTCGATGGAGCAAAACGAAAAAAAAAAGAAAAAAAAAAAACCACCCACAGGTATCAGGCATGACGCAATCACCTTGCGTAAGGAAAGCACCGAGAAATATGAAGTGTGTCTGAGTTCATATGATCCCGTGTCGCTGTCTCTTTTTGCTCAGGTGAAAAGACAGCAAGATTTACTTGTGAAATCGACCTCTGCCAACTTTGACGAAAAGAATAATTGCCAGGACTATCTACCTGCTCTTGCCAGGGAGCCAGGCCAATGCTCTTCTGCCTTCCACTGACTGATTTGGTACCGATGTGTGTGTCTGTGTATGTATGCACGTATGTGTAAATACATATACATATACATATATATATATATAATATATGTATATGTATATGTATGTATATATATATACAAATATATACATATATCTACTGTATATATGTGTGTATGTATATATATATATATATATATATATATATATATATATATATATATATATATATATATATATATATGTGTATATATATATATATATAAACATAACATTTTTGTTTTACAAAAACAAATCTGAAGTGAAACATATGAAAAATTACAAATTAAATCCGACAAAATTCAGAGTATTCTGTCTACATAAATATTTCATTTAATATTAACAATGAAAACTCTGAAACAAATAAAGCATAACAAAAGCATCAACACCGACGAGCAACACATTCAAGGAAGCATAGAACGCTGGCTTGGTTTCCACTGTCTCCATGAACTCGAATATCTGTCGCACTCACTTGCGTACTCTGCGTTTCTTTGGCCTTATGTTGACCTATTGCCCTTTGCTCCAGGACCTAAGGTCTGTTGCAAATTTATGCACGTTGATTTCTGAGATTATGATGCCAGCCGTTACTCCTAAAGATGGTCACAAGTACTCATATAGTGCCTACAGCATCTGGCATTCATCAATGCTCACCCATCCATGAACTAACCAAACCCAATCTTGCATAACTTAGCACGTTACTATGCTCTTTTCTATCTCTAAGAGAGAAATGATAATGGGCACAGAGACATGAAATCAATATAGACCTAGAAGGACATGAAAAATTTTCATAACTGCAAGCAGGATCAAATACATTCTAGAAATATGGAATGAACAGAAAATTCAGGAAAAATTGCCTTTTTAATACTTCTTTTCAACTATACGCCTCTCCCGCCCTTCAAGTGAGTGATTGCTGAAGGTGATAGCCTGGAAGAAAGTCTTTTGGAATAGGAATGACAGCCTGATGCGATTCTCCATATTTGTTGTAACCAATCACAGTCAACTTAGTATCAAGTACATAACTCACTGCTGAGGTCAATAGAGGAACACTTGCATTTTAAGTTACTGGGCTTCCACCATTCCCCCTACCCAACCTGCCAACAATCGACACCACACACACACACACACACACACACACATATATATATATATATATATATATATATATATATATATATATATATATATGTGTGTGTGTGTGTGTGTGTGTGTGTGTGTGTGTGTGTGCGTGTAATTTCATGTCCATAATGTTTAATTTTGCTTGTGTCAGCCGCATGTGAATAATCATTGATATCGTACCATTATGGGTGGAAATATATCTTGATACTGCGAAGATTTGTCTTGTAATCCCTTTGGATATAATGGCTATAAAGAGGGAATGTTGACCTTCCACACTCAAGAACTATAAAATACCAACCACAGAACCGGAGGTACTTTCAGAAAAAACGCACAGCGTAATCGTTCAAATGGACAGTCAATTATCTTTTGTTTTGCGGACCCGACGTCAATCAGCACTTATTTCGAATAAATTGGTGATGAAGGCAACTTGGATAAAAAAGACAAACGGTCGGTTTTGATAAGAGTCTTATCATGGAATGGAATAATTAAACCTTAAGTGGGTTAGTCCGGCGCTGGCATTGTGATGTAAATAGTATGTGAGCCATAATGAAAAAG
This sequence comes from Macrobrachium rosenbergii, assembly GCF_040412425.1. NCBI lineage: Eukaryota > Metazoa > Arthropoda > Malacostraca > Decapoda > Palaemonidae > Macrobrachium > Macrobrachium rosenbergii. The sequence goes on from NC_089756.1 coordinate 13,969,273, forward strand.
GGGTCCTCTCTATTTGATGACTGGACGCTTTTGTCAACAACGGACACCAATGGGGAAAACACTTATTCAGTGGGTTGGCGACAAAAGTACGGGAGAGCGAGATGGCAGTTTTATGCAGGGGGGGGGGGAGATGAGGGTTGTGGTGATGATGGTGAAAGTCCGAAACTGAAGGCTGAAATAAAATGAGAGAGTTAGGTTGGAAAATGATGATGATGATGATGAATGATGACGGTCCGAAAATGAAGGTTAAAATAAAATGAGAAAGTTAGGTAGAAAAATGGTGATGATGATGACAATGATGAGGGTCCGAAAATGAAGGTTAAAATAAAATGAGAAAGTTAGGTAGAAAAATGGCGATAATGATAATGATAAGGGTCCGAAAGTAGAGGTTAAAGTAAAATGAGGGAGTTGGGTAGAAAATGATGATGATGATGATGAAGGTCCAGGACTACACTTTTAGAAGCAAACTGGCAAAAGTTCAGAGGTAAAAGTTTACGATGGTAGTTATGATGTTGATAATGATGAAGGTCCGCGAGTGAAGGTTAAAATAAAACTGGCGAAAGCTCAGGCACTCTCATCCACGCCTTCCCCACCTCCCCTCCCCTCCTCTCCTCTCCCTCCCCTCCTCCAAAACCAAGCGTCCTCCTCAAACCCTAAATACCCCTCCCCTCCCCTCCCTTCCCCTAGGGAGTGGAGCTTGGAAGGAAGGGGAGGGGAGGGGTGGGGTGGGATGTGAGGGGGCATGAGCACTTTAGATAAAACAGGTGCGTCTGTCCTTGAGCTCTTTTTCTTGAGCGGTCTCTCGCAGGGGCCGCCGTTTGATGGATCAAGAGATTATTTTCCTAATTCCTCATACACATTCATATCTTTTCGTCCCGGGCCAATCCTTTTGAGATATCTCGCCCGAAAAAAAAAAAAAATAAATAAGGGGCACTGACAGATAAACATAAATAAGAAGCACTGAGAGATCAAGGATTGATTCGTCGTAAAACTGGAGTTTGGAGAAACTTGGGAAATAGAACGTGTTTGCTCCCTCCTGACTATTTTGCTTTTTTTATTTTTCTGGCCTCATGTCGAATTTGATTCAACTCTTGAGGTCAAGTAAGTTTTTAGTTGACTTAATTGAGTAACGAATGTGGCCCAAGGTTTGACGGTGTCTGTATATTCAAACGTTTTGTAAATATTTTGAAAACAGATGCTGTGAAAAATACTAATTAAATAATGGATGCTTATAATAATAATAATAATAATAATAATAATAATAATAATAATAATAATAATAATCATAATTATTATTATTATTATTATTATTATTATTATTATTATTATTATTATTATTATTATTAGCAAAGTCACAGCAAGTAAACATTCAAGTTTAGAATGTCGAGAATCTTGTTTAGTTCATGTGCTCCTTCCCTCTTAATTTCTTTTTTCGTTCAGGAGAGAGAGAGAGAGAGAGAGAGAGAGAGAGAGAGAGAGAGAGAGAGAGAGAGAGAGAGAGAGAGCCTTGAAAGCCGATTATCGGGCATCTCAGTTTGTACACATCTTCCCGAGTCAAAATTTTCCTTATTGTTCAAAGACAGGTACACAGAGAGAGAGAGAGAGAGAGAGAGAGAGAGAGAGAGAGAGAGAGAGAGAGAGAGAGAGAGAGAATACTGGCAAACCGCCTTGGCAAAGGTTACGCGCAAAAAGGTAATTTTACCATCATTCCAATGTCATGTCGAGATTCAATGTTACGCAATCCTGAGTGCTAATGTAGGACTCACATGCGTAACGGTGACGCACTGAAGGGTATGAAACAAGTAGTGCGTTGGTCCGTCTTGATTTTGGATCCAGTCATGCTTCCAATGTATTCAGTGGCATCTTGACGAGCCGTCAGTCAGTCAGTCAGACTTATTGTGCCAATATGCATCCGTCTTCTCTCTCTCTCTCTCTCTCTCTCTCTCTCTCTCTTCTTCAAGAGTATGAAATTAGTCTTGACAAAACCTCACCCACACAAATATACTATAAATATATATACATAATGTTTACATGTATATGTATACTGTATATATATATATATATATATATATATATATATATATATATATATATATATATATATATATATATATATATATATATATATATATAAGCATTTGCATGTATGTACCCATTTATAATGTACATACAGACATAAATTCAACAATAAATATACATGTATGCGCGTGTGTTTTGTGTCAGTATTATCATCCTACTGGTTTAGAGGAATTACATTACACTATCCGCTTAATTTTTCCATGTATTTCCCCAACCTAAACATTAACCGCGGAATTTAGCATCACCTAAATGAGTCATGGAGTACCGTAGTCAGGTACGGTACTATTTTCCCGAACTATCATTACTCTTAACCCATAGTTCTTCTCATAATTCGAGTGAAAATACAGATTTCCTTTAGTGCGTTCTCCTTAGGCGCAGGTGCTACGGGAAACAGAGCATAACTTTCAACACACTTTTTCCATCCCCCCCCGGCCTCCCATCCTTCCCCTACCCGACCTTCCCACCCCGCCACAACACATCACATACAAAAAAAAAAATTCAAGAAAAAAAAGATACTTTGAAACAAACAAACAAAAAGAACCAAAACTTTCGTAAATTTTTTCTCACGAAAAGTTGGGCAAAATTTTCCTTCGAATGTCCATTAAAATTCGCTTGAAACCTTCCTGTGAACATTTCACATTGCTTCTTTCATTTTCCACTTTTTTCATGAAATATCTGAAGGAGCTTTACTGGTGAAATGTTACACAAACACGAAGACGGCAAATGTTTCAATAAATGTTTGTCCAGTGGATGTATACAAAAAAACATTTTATTTTTAGAAACATTCTTCTGGAAAATTAAATGTTTCGGGAAAAACTTATTGAAACATTTACCGTCATTTTGTTTTATGCAATGATTCTCCAGTAGATGTTTCCAAAAATAATTTCATCTTTAGAAATGTTTCACTGAAAAAATTGAATATTTTGGAAAACATTTAATGGACAACCGTTTACTGAAACATTTACCATTTAGTTTTTTGTAACATTTTACTAGTAAAGCTTTTTTCCTTTTTATTTACATCGTTACTGTGGTCATTTACTGGACCATTCCAACCTTTGACCTTAATCACCATTTCCGGCCTTCGGCCCTCGAGGGGTGGTTGTTGATAGACGCAGAGAGAGAGAGAGAGAGAGAGAGAGAGAGAGAGAGAGAGAGAGAGAGAGAGAGAGAGAGAGAGAGTTTTATATATCTATTTTTGTCTCTTTGGCTTCAGGGGTGTTCCTTACCTCGCTCACATACAAACGTTTGTTTATTGCTATCTTCATGGCTCTCTCTCTCTCTCTCTCTCTCTCTCTCTCTCTCTCTCTCTCTCTCTCTCTCTCTCTCTCTCTCTCTCTATATATATATATATATATATATATATATATATATATATATATTTGCACACACAATATCAATTCAATTTTCCTGGGAATAGCGCGTAGAAGGATATATATATATATATATATATATATATATATATATATATATATATATATATATATATATATATAAGTACCACTAACCCGAATCGAATCTGTGCCTTTGAAGTTTGTGGCAAGGATGTTAATGATACACACATACATACATACACTGACACACACACACACACACACATATATATATATAGGGGTGGCCGTGCAATATCATGACACCACTGTCACTATCCGTTTCATCAGGGGTGAATCCCCCTTTACAAAATACTTCCACGGCATCAACTAAATTACACTTTTACATTGATTACTCTGGATTACATACACGCTCATTTCTGTATTCCTGTCAGTTTGCTTGTTAGAACAACCAGTGTTCGTGCGTCTTATTTCTTTGAAGGGAAAATAGTGAAGTACATGTAATGCTAACAAATACAAAGGTACTACGTGAACATCATAAACTAAGGAATCTTAGCACATATCTGTAATCCACTAATTCTTAGAAAGTACTAAATCTTTATTTTAATATAAGGTAATCATTATAACATGGCATTATTTCTCTTAAATCTGCCTACCTCCGTTTCTACAAAACAGTAAAAAAGAATATTTCGATTATAAACAATGCCACTGGTTGGATTTAGTCAGGATATCAGATAACATTCGTTGTTTCGATGTTTGTTTACACCATTCAGAGAGAGAGAGAGAGAGAGAGAGAGAGAGAGAGAGAGAGAGAGAGAGAGAGAGAGAGAGAGAGAGAGAATGGGGTGAGAGTTGGGGGTGGGTAAACAATCAACGATATTTCCCGTCTCATTCCAGAGTCCCATTAGATCAGCAGGCAGATAATTATAACCCTTGACGGGCCTAATCCCCGGCCCGGAATGACCCATTTTAACCCCCGGGACCCCTCTCCCTCCCTCCCCCCGTCTCAATTGACTCTTTCCTCTTCAAACAAAGATTCATTCACTTGACTCTTTGCTTTGAGAGAAGCGTTTGTTGATCGTGTTACCATTTACCTTTCCTGTCATGGAGTGGCCATTGCTTCCCAGATTCTTAAATTCATTTTTATCGATCTGTCCTTTTAGTTACATTTGTTCTGTTTTCTGACAGAGCACTGATTTCCGACTCAAACAGAAGAACAAAATATAGATTTGCCAAATTGACATTAAAAGGTTTGAAAGGTGTATCAGGAGGAAAACCTCGCAGATGCACTCTGAAACAATTGTTAAGAGAGGATGGAAAGTAAGATGGAAGAAGGAGAATATGAACGGAGGTACAGTAAAAGAAATGAGAGGGATTGCAGCTAAAGGCCGAAGGGACGCTGCAAAGAACCTTAAGTAACGCCTACAGTGTACCGCATGAGTTGCACTGACGGCACTACCCTCTGACAGGACCGACTTGTAACTGCTCCTTCTTCGCTACAGTATAACATTCTTTAATATCGACCGAAGGGGGAGTATAAGATCATAATTTATCGGTAATTATCATCCTGACCTAATCACTGTTTCGTGACTGTCTTTAATCGCCTGACAAAGCGTTTTCTTTGAAATGTCACTCTTGTTCGACTAATGACCGACATTGTTATCAACCTTCCGGTACGGCTTAGGCTATTTTTAAACTACAGAGGCCGATGGGAGGGGATAGCTACTGCTTTCTGTCTGGTCAAGGACAAATGGTAAGAAAAAAGCGGGGAAGATGGAAAAAAGATGAAAGTAATTCTAATCTAAAAAGCCATAGGCCCACTTCATTCGGAAATAAACAAATTAGAACAATATATGTCGACAATAACATTTCGAATACTAATCGACCTTTAATATTCATTCTACGAGCACAAAAAGAAAGGCTATATTCGGCGTGTGATTAATATTCGTTGGCCCTAAATAAACAAAAGTGGTTTTATATTAACCTCCACTCAAACTTTTATTACAGAATATTCCCCTGATGAAGAAATCTTCATTGTTTCCTTCAAGAGGACAAAAGACTGACGACTGATATTAGGGAGAGCAATCATGGTCTGCGCAAGAGTCCGTGCTGGCATAAGGCCAGCTTAATAACAACAAACAACAACAACAAAACAACAACAAGACGTCCGCCAAGTTATTTCTTAGCACTTTATGGTTTTCAACAACCTCATTTCTCAGTATGGCGGTCTTCAATCCATTTAGTTTTTGATATGTATTCTTAGTCTCTTCAGATCTCACTGAGAATTCTCAACCATATCAGATCTCAGATATGATTTTCAGCTTTCCTTCTCTCACTGAAAGTCATCATTATTTTCATTTCTCAGTACGTTGAACCGAAGTCCTCTCGATTCTCAGTTCCGTTGTTCATTATTGCTTTTACTCTGTGTGACAGGTCTCCAACTTCTCAACCTTACCGTTAATTCTCAGTCTTCTCGGTTTGCTTTGAAGGTTCTCAATCTTCTCGTTTCTCACGGAGGTTCCTCTGTAATATGTCTCAAGGTTATGGCCTTCACTATTTTTCAGTCTTCGAGTTTTTTTTAATGTTATCAATTTCTTGATTATATTTTCATTGTCTTCAGATTGGATATTCACAGTATTTTCATTTCTTGATTTGGAGAATAATTATGTAACTTGCAATATATTGCTATCGGTTTGTATGGTTAAATAATAATAATAATAATAATAATAATAATAATAATAATAATAATAATAATAATAATAACAATAATAATAATAATAAATAATAAACATTTACAGTAATAATAATAATAATAATAATAATAATAATAATAATAATAATAATAATAATAATAATAATAATAATAATGACCATTCACACCAACGACAACACCACGTAACGACTGTAGTAACTTTCAAGCAATATATAATGCTCTCAGTGAGCAAGATATAATAGCCCGGAGTCGCGTGCCAAGGCCCAATCCAAGAGGCCGATTTTTTGAGTAATGAATTTCAGCCCAAAAATTGGTGCCGCCTTCGGGAGATTTCCTGCACATTTCACCGGCACACGAGACGTTTAAGATTTGAGATATCAAAGGTTAGAAATATTAAGCTGTCATAAGTTTCAATTTACTCTCGTGGGGCTCCTTGTGTTTTGAAACCATATGGTAGGTATGTTTATTTCCTCCGCGAAGCTGAAATCATAATAAGATTTGGATGTCACACGAAGTTCAGCTAGTTGATAATGAGTTTTGCTCTTCGTCGGAAATTCCGCTAAGAGGCTGGCATGAATTATAGGACAGGCTTTTCTTCCGAAAAAGCTTCAACTGTCTTGGATAAAATGGAAGCGTACACACAAACACGTATATAAATTTATATATATATATTATATATATATATATATATATATATATATATATATATATATATATATATATATATATATATATATATATATATAATATATATAAACATATATTATATATATATATATATATATATATATATATATATATATATACATATATATATGTATACATGTATATTTGTATATGCTCCTGTATATTTACATTTATATATATAAATACGTGTGTGTGTTTGTGTGTGTATATGTGTGTGAAACGCATACACATGTTTAATATAGTAACGTCTTTACTGCATTTTACCGACATGCAGATAGGACGATAGACAGACAGATAGATAGATAGCTAGTAAAGTCTATTATATTACTACATGAAACGCAAATATCAGATTTTGATCAATGTACAAGCAACCACTACTATAAATCTATTATGATATGCAAGTAATATTAAAAGAAAGAACCAAAACTAAAGAGAAAACAACGATAAAAATAGGGAAAAGCGAAGGAACCGGGAGTAGCTGAAGACGAAACGCCATATTCTTGTGTGGCCTCCGGCAAGGTATCCTTTGATTACAGGGCTTTACCGCGAAGCCCTGGGCTTATGTCCACATTAGATGGAACGCAAGCCTCCATCCCTCTGTACGTTCCAGATGACTCCTTAATTAGATACTTATACGACTTTTATTCCATTATAATGAGAATTCTTTTTCTGGGAGGCATCGACGATCTGGGCTTATATTAACCCCATTTGTTTGAATGAAAGTTTTTTTTTTATTTCCATTTTCTAATTCTGTTCTGAATTTGATAAAACGCAGGAAAAGTTATTAAGATGACGGTTTTCCTTCTTTCATTTTTTTTTCAAATTTTAATCAGATTTTGATAAATGTATTAAAAATCTGACTATGGGCCATTCGTGGATGCTTAACTTTACCTTTCTAAATGAGTTGATTTTTTAGACATATCCTGAGCGATATGGGCGTTGTCCCCAAGATTTTTTTTTTAGAATTTGTCTATTCCGTTGAGCAGAGAGAGAGAGAGAGAGAGAGAGAGAGAGAGAGAGAGAGAGAGAGAGAGAGAGAGAGAGAGAGAGTTGGGGAAAGTAGCACTTCCATACATATTGTATTTTCAACTGCAGTGTACTTTTGTGTCTATAGACGATTGTTTATAACTAAAAACGATAGTACAAAGTCAAGTTACCCAGCAGACTCTAATTTTGCAAAGCGAAAATTCCTAAAATCCTACAGATTTCCTTGACCGCTGAAGTTATTAATAACCTCTTAACAAAATTCAAGAAGCTCGCTATATGGAAATTAAAATAAAATGCATCTGCAGAAAGTCAAGTTCTTTACGTCATTTGGATAAATAAGTCTCTATTTGATAAGAATTCAAGATTTGCTTCCTACTCGTCTGTAAAATCTTGAATTTATCTGTCTCTTTCCGAGTCATCTGACGTCCTGGTATTGTTTTAATCACAGTGACTTGGCACGCTCACTGACTCTTGGTCTATATCGGTGTCAGTGAACTCTGCAGTTTCAGTGTTGATAAACTTTCTCGCAAAACATCACGTATTCTTCAGAGAACATAAGTGGCTCAGAGTTGCTGAGACTTCGAAGGGTCTCAGAAGATTAAGAGATAATTTTCGCTGTCTGGATCAAGATTCCTTTCAAGAATATATGTAAAAAATGAGTAGTGCCAGTTAAAATATAAAATACATTACTGTGTTTTCTTTTTTCCTTCCTTTGCTATACTCAAGCAATCTTTACAAAGTGCCTTTCTTATCTCAATATCATTACTAGTGAAATAGTGTCACTGTCTCGACACGGCAAAAAGTTTTGTTTTGCAGGCTCTTAATATCTAGAGAACACTGCAGTAGACGAGATTCTTGAGGTTCGATGTTAAGGGGACAAAATATTTTCCTTTCTAACCCATGGCACTCAAATTAAATGACAGGACATAGCTAAAGTAATACTTGGGATGCGGTGGTTTCTCCAATTTATAATAGAAGACCCCAACCTTATCAGTTCTCTGAACCATTCTCGTGAATGTTTTTAACGTGATTCACATATTAGTTATCCAACCTTCTGCGACATCTCTGAGAATAATCTAGTCTTCCTTGGGACACTGTTTTCAACCCTTAGAAAACAACAGAATCCTGGATCTTCAGTCGCACTGACAACGATGGCCTCTGAACTAGTGTCAATTCAGCCGCAACTTCAAGGCTTTTCTAAGCCTCTATTTGATGGATGTTGTGTCTGTCTCTCCTCTCCTGAAACTGATCACTGGAAGTACTTAATTATTTATTTTGCTTGACCTTCCAGTTATATACCATTATTTCATTACCTCTCTGTCAGTCTTTGGACCTTTCTGTCAGAGAAAAGACGTACTTAGTATAAATGAACAGATCCCGCAACAACACCCTTTTTCAATGTGTTTCTGAACTTGATAGACTCTTCGTTCATTTTGGTCTTTTTCAACAGTAAACAATACACAAATATGTAAGTAGATTGCACTACAAAGAATAAAATGAACAGGTATTTATACACTTCTTTCATTATCCCTAGTTAGCTCTCACATAACGGGAAATTTTATGAGTTGTTCCCAGGCGAAGTTCCCTGCAATTACTAAACCAGCGAGTTTTCAGCTGGGCACTTTTTCTGCAGGCCAGTACTTTTACCGTTTTGCCGGCAGTTCTTCTGCCGGTAAGGAGTTTTCCTGCTAGCTTCCCATATTTTATTCAGGGGGGGAAAAAGCCTTCTCAGGTGATTAATTCTCAAGACTTGGCAGAAGTCCAAGGACTTTTTCGTGGGAAAACAATAGTTCCTTTTGCAAGAGCGCTTATTATGTTAAATACGCTGACTTTACGGCCGAAGAGTTTCAAGCCTCTGGCATATTTCCACGATGTTTTTGTTCCTTCTCCAGGGGCCTCGGCCGCGTTATCTAAGGCTTGCGTGTCTTCCATCAGCCTTCCCTCAAAGCATATTATTCTATACATTATTTTCTGCAGCTAAAAACTAGATATCCTTTGTATGGATGGTGAAGGTGAAAGCATCCATGATGATTGCTCGTGGCAAGCTAATTTCTTTCGATGTGTGTATGTATATATATATATATATATATATATATATATATATATATATATATATATATATATATATATATATATATATATTTATACATACATATATATATATATATATATATATATATATATATATATATATTTATACATATATATATATATATATATATATATATATATATATATATATATATATATATATATAAATGTATATATATTATACCTAAACAAAATAGTTAACACGGAAAATGAAGCGTTAGCATCTATAACATCGGCTTATGTCAATTATACACACACACACACACATATATAATATACTAATACACACTGAGATCCAAAGTTAAAAGCAACAGCAAAATCAATATACATCAAATCCCTTATTTTATATTCATGAGTATCTCACCTCCTCAATTTATGCCACTTCTACTTTCTGTTTTGCCGCATTTTTCAGCACATTTTCTCCTCCGTTACTTCCCTATTAGTCATTCCCTACATTATGCGAGTTCCCCAGGATATGAGTTTGGCAAACATGGGGTCATTACGTTCTTTCTTCTTTCTCTCTTTGACGGGTTCTCGAATGTGTACAGAGATTGTAAGAGTTACGAAGCCATTACCTTCAGCGTAATTTAGAGCAAATTACGTTTTGACCTGACACTTCAATCGTCGTGTGTGTGTGTGTGTGTGTGCGTGTGTGTGTGTGTGTAAGTGTTTCGGCCATTTTTCAAGCTGAACAACTGATCTTCTCCTTCTGTATTTTCCATTAACTTCTGTTACTTCTTTCGAATGAACACCATATTCTTTGGAAGCCTGAATTTCATGCTTCTTCCATATGAATATGGTTCATCTTCTGAATAATAATAATAATAATAATAATAATAATAATAATAATAATAATAATAATAATAATAATATAATATGATACTTAATTCTTCTTTTTATGTAACTAGATTCCTTTCTGTCATACTGTCATTATATATTTTTTTTTTACTTCAAGTGCCTCGGTATTATTACGTAATACTTCTTCGCGCGTAATAGTTTACAGTTTTTAATATTACATCACGCACTTCAATCACCTTTTTGCCGCTTCATACTGGAGTCAAGTCACCCTCCAAATTAATGATGAATGATGGCCCAGCTCTGACATCCTTTACAAGTTGCTGTCAAAGCCTCATTACCAAGGAGCTTTTTTTTTTTTTTTTTTTTTTTTTGCCTTTCTTAGGATCGTGATTTCGCCGTGAAGCTCCTCTAGATCTCTTCGACCCTCCTTTATTTCATCACCGACTGTCAAGCGACCTCCAACTGCTCTGTCACATAAAAGTGACAAAGTGTTGCATTTCAAGTAGAAATTAATTACTCGGGCGCGAGATAAGGTGCCAAGCAGGACGCCTCTCTTGTGCGGATGGGTTTGGATAATGCAGACGCTCTCTGTGATATTATTTGGCTGCGTTCAAAAGGATATGCCTCAGTTTTTCTTTTTCTTTTAAATTCTTGAATGAATTTGGACGCGCCGCCGAGGCGACGCCCTTTTTTTGGTGTGTGTGTGTGTGTGTGTTTTTGTTTAGTTTTCTTGCAGGTGGCGAAGGGCAATAAATTCTGGCACGCGGACGAAATTGGAGTAGATATGGTTCTTCGGTGACTGGTCTTGTCAAGGTTAAGAGGCTCAAGAGCTTCTGAAACATAATCAAGAAGACCTTGGGGTGGGGAGAGTATCTGTAAACAGACGAGTGCTTCATGGTCAAAATAATCGCACAAGAATGAAAGCGTTACCCTGTATGAAAATAAATTATTTAAACGTTAACATGTGTCTAGAGGGCTGCAAGATAAACAAAATATTAATTCTTATTCGTCTGAACATCTGACTGAATGTATAGATGTGCCAACTATCCACATTTATTTTACGCATTCATTTTAGGGGAGAAAATATATCTTGCAACTTTCTGTTATTCGTGTTATCAATTATTATAGTAAATCTATTAAGAAATTTGCCATTATTTTTGGGATCTTACTCATTTTGTACAGTGTCAAACAGAAAACTTTTACCATGATAGAAACAGTCTTATCTCTATTTAATTTAAACCAAACGCGCGCGCGCGCACACACACACACACACACACACACACACACACACACACACGCACAAATATACCATATGTGATACGAATATTAAGTACAAACATACGACTTGAAAAATAGGTTTACTTTGATACCATCAGTTGAAGTGCCTGGGTACAGGAATCTTATGAGCCATTAATTAATTTACGATCTGCTAAAGCACAGTATACCGTATGATTATATCTGCCACTTCTCCAAAATATTCAAGATGAATTTGAGCCTGAGGAAGTAAAAAATACACTGAACATCCAGGCCACTTCGAACTGTAATAATTATAACTTTTATATCAGTATGGAAGATGAAAATTGAAGAGGAAAATCAACTGTTATATTGTTGTTGACAGTTTACACATTTAAAATGTGTAAGTCTGCCTATCATGCGTAAATATAGATTTCCTTTTTTTTTTTTTTAACTGCAACACCGAATGTACCACAGTTTTACAGAAAATATATTTTTATTTAAGAGTGACGACTTCTAGACAGCACAGGATCTGATTTATAAATGCATAATGGTGATGATAAACTTTGCCAACACCTTCTTGTGTCAGAACATAATTGCCTGTGGAATTAATTATATATACTTATAATTATGCTAATGTTGAACATAAAAATACGTAATAATTAACTAACGTTGCCACAAACACGCAAACACACAAACACACGCATATATATATATATATATATATATATATATATATATATATATATATATATATATATATATATATATACACGCACATGCATATATGAAAGGCATAAGTATCTAGCGCTTTCGTGTATTTACAATAAAAATTCTTATGGGTATTTATGCCTTCCATTATTTCCTTCTGGCTCTTGCAATATATATATATATATATATATATATATATATATATATATATATATATATATATATATATATATATATATATATATATATATATATATATATATATATATATATATATTTGTGTGTGTGTTTGCACTATAACGCCATTTCCCATGTTTAACATGCTGCTCACTCCATGTATTGTCTGGCAGTGCCTGTTCCAAACATATTTATGGGAGCTGATTTAACTCCCGTTGTTCTTCCTCACGCAGACGAGTCAGTTCACACGCCCCCCATTCAAATTATTTCCAAAGTTGGTGAGGGTAAACAACTTCACTTGAGTAAAAGTTGTTGAACAACTTCGGGGGGGAATAATGGATGCCGAAGTGACAAATGGGGGACATTGCTGGCTAATGAACTCAGCTTTTCTTCTTCACTCATCCGTTTACTTTTTTGGTCTTTTGTTTTTTAGTTTACATGTGTGCTTTCGTTATTGCTGAAAATTCATCTTCTCCGAACTAAACGTTTATTATTATTATTATTATTATTATTATTATTATTATTATTATTATTATTATTATTATTATTATTATTATTTAGGAAGTAGATCGTCTTCCAAACATACAGTACTGAAGGTTATAGCTGCATCAGATACATTTTTAATTTATATAGCTCTATCTATCTATCTATCTATCTATCTATCTATCTATTATTATTATTATTATTATTATAATTCAGAATTGAACCCTATTTATACGGAACAAGCCCACAGGGGCCACTGACTTGGAAGTCAAGCTTCCAAAGATTAAGGTGGTCATTAGGAAAAAGTGACAGAAGGTAGTGGGAAATACAGAAAGAAGAGATCAATTATTAGAAAAGAAAAAAAACAAAAAATTAAAAAATAAATAGATAAAAATGTCAGTCTGTCTCAAGGATCATAATTGCTGACATTCATCTTCACTGATGTAAACTACATATTTCTACGCTTCGTATAGTCTCATCATTTCTTAAAAATGATTTCCGCTTATTTAAGTTCGATTCTCTTTATTTAATATTTCTTTGTGCTTAAAATTCCTCCTCGTGATTTAAATGCTACCTTTTGTATTTGTTACAGAGCATTTATAATTGGCTGAAATTCAGGTTCATGAACGCCACGTCAAGTTAATTTCCTTATGATTGCCATCAATCTTCACTGGCATAATTCTTCCATGTTTATAAGTGACGTTGCGATAATTGGTTTGAAATTTGTCTTTAATGACTTAATAAACTCAGTATTTTTAAGCGGTGTATTTAGGATCTCTTAACATTAAGTCGTACAAGGATTTGTTAAGCTTTTTCATTATTTATCTTTTTATCTTGCTTATCTTTTATTATTATATATCATTGTATCGTGTTTATCTTTTATAATTTACACTCAATGTTCCCTTGCCAAGTTCCCCCAATTTTTTTTTTTGTATTTGCATATTTGTATTTATAATAATAATTCTATCAACCATATACATTCCGTTCGTACTTGAGTCTTCAATATACCAATACATTTTTAGACGCCAATGAATACCTTTATACAACCATCTCTGTCTCTTATAGTGCGAAATTATTTGCAATACGCTTTAAGTACTTTATTTATAGGTCCCAAAATTCTCCTTGTATCGTAACAGTATACCAACATTTTTATCTATTTATTTTTCTATTTATATTTTTCTTTTTTAATAACTGATCTCTTCTTTCTGCATTTCCTATTGCCTTCTGTTACTTCTTTCAAATGAGCACTATATTCTTTAGAAGCCTGAATTTCAAGTCAATGGTCCCTTTAGTTTGCTCCATATGAATAGGTTTAATCTTCTGAATAATAATAATAATAATAATAATAATAATAATAATAATAATAATAATAATAATAATAATAATAATAAGTTAAGTACATCTTAGTTTAACCAGACCACTGAGCTGATTAACAGCTCTCCTAGGGCTGGCCCGAAAGATTAGACTTATTTTACGTGGCTAAGAACCAACTGGTTACCTAGCAACGGGACCTACAGCTTATTGTGGAATCCAAACCACATTATAGCGAGAAATGAATTTCTGTCACCAGAAATAAATTCCTCTAATTCTTCATTGACCGGTCGGAGACAAGAACCCGGGTCTAGCGGAGTGCTAGCCGAGAACTCCACCGACTCGTCCAACGAGGAACTAATAATAATAATAATAATAATAATAATAATAATAATAATAATAATAATAATAATATATGTCAGTGATACTGCAAAAGCCTAAGCCTATGGTAACATAAACCAGCATCATCTTTGACAACTCGAATATCACATCGTCACCAAATATTTTCCTTTCACTATTTGCAATATTCCATTGTCCACGTAAACCTGCCGAGCTCACCCATAATCATCCGCCCCCTCCCCCTTTAACCCAAACCGCACCCGACATCCCACCCACCCACCCACCCCCAACAAAAAGCCCCCGGGATATCATTTAGAATCTGTCCGTCAGAGGAGAATAATACGGCCGCGGACCGTTAATTGTTGACCGGCAGAAGCCCTGATGCGGATCCCGACGCTCAAATTGATGGTGGTGGTGGCTTTCGGAAACTATGGAGATATTAGGGATGCCCTACTAATATCTTCGCCGAATCCCTTCGACCAACATATTTCCAGGAGGAGGAGGGGGGGGGTGGGGGGTGGGACAAGGGACCTAGTTCGTGTTGTTCGCGGTTTGTTTGGTAATTATCGTCGGGCTTTTGATCGCCGTTTTAAGTGAGCCCTGATGAAACACTACGGAAGGATGTTCTACTGATTACTAATCACTTTGATCGTCTGTCTTAACAAGGCTGAAGAGTGGTATGAATATGAGAGAGAGAGAGAGAGAGAGAGAGAGAGAGAGAGAGAGAGAGAGAGAGAGAGAGAGAGAGAGGTTTGCGTTTTAGATTAAGCCAACCTTGTGCTATTGTGCTGGCATGGGCTCTTGCTCTTGGGCAGCCCTTAGAGAGAGAGAGAGAGAGAGAGAGAGAGAGAGAGAGAGAGAGAGAGAGAGAGAGGTTGCTGTTGTTTAAGATTATGTCGGCCTTGTGCTGTCATGGGCTCTTACTCATGGTCAGCCCATACAGAGAGAGAGAGAGAGAGAGAGAGAGAGAGAGAGAGAGAGAGAGAGAGAGAGAGAGAGATACCCTAACGAATTTGATAAATCCCAGGCATCAGATACCACGTCAAGCAAGTACCTTTGATTTGACCGATGTCAAGTTCCAAGGTCTTATAAGGATCATTTATAGCTTTCAGATTCAATGGTATGCCAAGGCTTTTTTCTTCACGTAAAAGCTCGGGAGATAAATATATTAATATATGTCATATATTAATGTACGTCACGCGGTAAGAAGAGTGTAACATGCCAAAATGAGATAGGCCACCACCAACTACTCATTAGCTCGGCAAACAAATGTACTGGTATTAATTAGTGCATCTGACATTTAATCATATCATCTCAGTGATTTATTTTTATTTAAGGTGTAATTATAAATTGGTGCTTTTATCATCAATTATCACTGTCTACAAAAATGTAATAACATTTAACTAACCATTACCAATATCATCACCCCCAACGATGTCTTTTCATCTATACTATCATATCAGTCAGTTTTCCGTCATTATTTATGTCTGTAGCCTTTGTAATTAAGCAAGGTTTCCATCCACCCTCCTTCTTCACCTCCCCTCCCTCTCGCCCTCCCCATACCCCTCCTCTTCCCCATCCCCTACCTCTCCCCTTCTCCCTACATCTCCCCTTTCCCATAGCCTTTCTCTTCCCTCTACCTGTCCTCCTCTCATTTCCCCACCCATCCCCCTTTCCTCTCCCCTTCCCCCTACCTATCCTACCCTCTACCCCTCCTCCCTCCCCCTCCCCAATGTTCTATTCTGCGACTGGTCCTGGAAGGCGAAGCTGGCCTGTGTGTGTGTGTGTGTGTGTGTGTTACGATCCTCGAGTCTGGAACCGGGTTTGGAATGCCGCCACACGCTGGAATGACTGCTATGGAATGAATGGCCGAATCCAGGTCGGCTGCTCTCTGTCTTTTCCAGTTCCTAAGCAGTCCCCTCCCCCGAGCCCCGTCGCTATCACGGAAATTCCTGGGGGACAATCTATTAAAATAAGTAAATTTATTATTATTCAGATGAGATGATCCCTGTTCATATGGAACAAGCCCAAAGGGGCCACTGACTTGAAATCCAAGCTTCCAAAGGATATGGTGTTCATATTATTTTAATATTATTATTACAATATAATTATTATTACATTATATTACGAAGGTGATTTTTACGAAGTTAATTTTCTTCCATTATTGCTCAAGAGTTCCACTTGGGTATTGCCTTGGCAAGTTATATTTAAAAACCCTTGTGAGGTTTACTCCCCATTTCGCAATTTTCTTCCTCGCAAATTCCTCATCTGTTCGGTTTAAATGGCTCCATTGACAAATCGAAACGGCTGCTGACGTTTAGAGGATGTACCCCATCCATTACTTATTCTCAACGTTTTCTTTCATTTACTTTTCTATTTTTCTGAAGCCAAAAAGCTAGGCTGAAATTCTTTACTATTTTGGCAATTGTAATGACATTCTTATTACTGGCATCATCAGCTGAAGCAGTAACTTACATTTGCTTATTTTCTGAGGTATATATATATATATATATATATATATATATATATATATATATATATATATATATAGAGAGAGAGAGAGAGAGAGAGAGAGAGAGAGAGAGAGCGAGATGTGTGCGCGTGTCTATTCTTTCTTGTGTGAAATTTCTGGGGAACATTATAAAAGGAAGGGCCTTAACATCTAGGAATTGCAAGAATGCGTGCAAGACATAGTTAAATGGCGCTATTTATGTAGGGAGTTTCTGTTTACTATTGATGAGTCTTCTGTGTAGGTACATGTACTGGCTAATGAGGTTTTCTTCGCAGGGGTTAATCCATGATTCAGAAGTTATCCGCTACATGCACCTGCACAGAAGACTCATCAATAGTAAACAGAACCTCCCTACTCCAATAGCGCCATTTAGCTATACCTCGCACGCATTCTTGCAATTCCTAGGTATTAAGCCCCTCACGCTTCTTACCCGTAACTCTTGATCCTTTCTCAACTACGAACGAATATGCTGTTCCAACCTCAGTTAAGGATCGCCCGAACGTCAAGCGCAAGCCACCATAAAAAATTAAGCCCATACAATTCAAACTATTTCTTGTAATTCGAAGGACATGAAATGATCTGTCGCCGCGTTCTTTATGGGTTCAACGTGCTTAACCGAAAACGGCCTCCATTGAACTAATCGTGTTAGGACATGCTTTATTGGGGATATAACAGGAAGACATCTGCATAAACTTAACGGAATGCCTACTGAGGCTCCAATGTCAGTGTGCCCATGAGTATTTGACACGTTGTGATCGCGTTCATTTGCAACTCGGCGTCTGGGATCAGGCATTCAATTCATTCGTTTTATACCATTCATCTCATTTAAAGAAGCCACGTCGATGCATATTACGAAGGACCAAGCACCTCACGTCATCCTCTTCAAGGTGGCATTCTTTGATTGGGGCAAAGATTTCGGTTTGGGCGACAGACTGCCCCAAAGAAGAGAGTGTGTTGGTGATGGTGGTTGGTGATGGTGGAGAAGGTGGAGTGTTGGGGTTGAAGGTACATTTCCCGAGAGGGAGAATTATGAACATTATTACAAGGGGGAAGAGGGAGGATAAAGAGGATACAAGGACGAAGAGGAGGGGGAGGAAGAACGCAAAGATTCCGGTTTGGGCGACAGACTGCCCCACGGACGAGAGTTGTGTTGGTGATGGTGGACGGGGAGGAGTGTTGGGGTTTGAAGGTACATTTCTCGAGAGGGAGAATTATGACCATTATTACAAGTATGAAGAGGAGTAGGGGAGGAAGAAGGACACAGAGGATAAAGAGGAACGTGGACAAATATATTACGGGCATGATGAATCAGGTAGATGCGCAGAGGGACACTGATGAAAGAGTATAATGGCGCGTATGTCTGTGGCTTCCTCTTCTTTGAACTCATAAATGTCACTGTTATTGTCATTATGAAGATATTAGTTTCCTCTCTCTCTCTCTCTCTCTCTCTCTCTCTCTCTCTCTCTCTCTCTCAGGTTTATTAGTATGTTTTTTCCTGAGCTAGTAAGGAATAGGACTCGCAACTATTTTATAACGTAGTATAATGGTCATCTCATTCTGTAAATAATGCGAAACTATTTTCTGTAAATTTGTACTTCATGGAAATGATACTGTACGAAGTATCTCAAAGTATTCTAAAAGCACATGTTTGAAACTACAGACATAAAAATTATATTTACACCCCGCTCGTTAACAAGTTTCTCTTATCAAACAAAGGCAAAATTAATTCAGATTTTAACTTCTGAATCATGGGATTAACCCCTGAGAAGAAAACCTCATTAGCCACTACATGTACCCACACAGAAGGCTCATCAGTACTAAACAGAACCTCCCTACACAAATGGCGCCATTTAACTATATCTTGCAAGCATTCTTGCAATTCCGAGATATTAAGGCCCTTCCTTTCTATAAATCACTTTCTATAAACCACGCTCTGAGTCTTCCTCGTAACTCTTAAAACTATTTGAAGTACCGGTACATATTAATTTCACCAAACCATCGTTCTACATTTTTTACACAAGATCAAGCCATCAAAAAAAAAAAAACGATATAATCCATTTTTCACCCACACTGATCTTGTTACCACTTGTGTTTACCTCGAAATTTTTCGTTCTCTCAGTTTTATTTCACAAATGTAATGCAAGCAGCTGATTTCAAAAGCTTGAAGAATTCTTCCTTCACTTGCATTAAAAATCCATACTTAATTTCCTTGAAAGGAAATGGGTTAAAAAAATCTCAACCTAGGAGCCTTTATCTCTCTAAGTCTCTTCTCAATTTTTTTGGTGGGGGGGCACACAACCTGCTACTTTCCTTGTTTCATATATTCTGCGTCTCATCTCTTCTCCCATTCAACCTTTATCCATATTATCATTCATGGTTCCATTTGCCTGGTTTCATTTACGTTACCTTATTCTTGCACATTTACTTTCGACTTTTTCCTCTTACAAGCACTGTCAAGTTCTTTCGCTAGTTTCTGCAGCTTCTATCTCTCTCTCCTTTCCCCGTAGGGTGGTAGAGTCGTCAGTGCACCTCTTGCGGCGCACTGTATGCATTACTTAAGGTCTTTTGTAACGTCCCTTCGGCCCCTAGCTGCAACCTCTTTCATTTTTTTTTTATCGTAACTCCGTTCATAATCTCTTTCTTCCATCTGACTTTCCACCCTCTTCTAACTATTGATTCATGCTGCAACTGCGAGATTTTCCTTCTGTTACACCTTTCAAACCTTTTTACTATTAATTTCCCTTTCAGAGCTGAATGACCTCATTGGTTCCAGTGCTTGGCCTTTAGCCCAAATTCTATATTCTGCAGTTTCTCTCCACCAACCCCAATCTGTTCTGTACCATCAGCTGTTCCACACCATTCACGGCGAAAATCCTTTTTCCACTACTTTTCGACTACATTTCATGTCTTTTATGAACTCTGCATCACTCCATCACAGGGATACTAAACAGCTATGGAAATTATAACATATCTTTGTCCCAGACCAACTTTTACGTCAACCAGACCCTCTACCATCTATGTATCCAAAAAAAGTTTTAATGGGCCTCAGCATCTTATCTTCTATACCATATACCCTCAATACCCTCCACATTGCCTCTCTACTGATGCTATCATAAGCTTTTTGGAGGTAAATGTATGTCCAGTGCAGCTTTTTAACTTTACTTTCAAACTTTCACATAACTCATGTGAGAGTCTGAAAATCTGAAAGTCTGAAAGTCATATTCTTCAGGTACAGAATAAGACATACAAATATTTTATAATTTCAGCCTTTTCTATTCCTGGGTAATATTCATTCATTATTACATCTTCTGCTACACCCAATCATACCCATGGAATCCTGAACTAACAATTTACACACATTCACCACTGCCCATTCTTTCGGACTCTGCAAGGGCTACCTTTCCTTTCAGCCTCCTCAGACACAGCTACTCATTATAGTTTTTCCCTTACCTGCACACACTCTGCGCTTTCGACTTTGTTTTCAGGTGTGCTTAAAGCCCCAGGTTTTCCTCCTTAATGTATGTGTGTGTACGTGTGTATATATACATACACTTACATATATATGCGTGTGTGTAATATATTATATATATATATATATATATATATATATATATATATATATATATATATATATGTGTGTGTGTGTGTGTGTGTGTGTGTGTGTGCGTATGTGAGCGTGTGTATGTGTGTGTGTGTGTGCATGTATGTAAATATCCAAATATCCCGTAGACATGAAAAATACACTTTTTTACTCGAATAATAATACAAATCCTTCTGTTTGTGTGTGTTTGTTTACGCGTTTGTGTACGTGTCCTCTTCGTTCATTTCCATCAGGGCGGGGTCCTGCAAGATTTAAGGAGATAGAGCCCACTGGTTCTAAATATAACGCTCTTATCGTTAACCTGCGAGTAACGGTCGTTTTGCTGCTATGCTTATCTACCTATGAACGTGGCCGTTCAGGAATGATGAGAATATTGCATAAAAAACTAAGATTACGGTACGATATATTCAACTGAATTCAGAACATGCGAAATAAACCATTCATGTTAAGTACAGAGGACGAAAAACGTACTTATTCATATGTAAATCATGTAAAACAAATTATTTATAGGCAAAACATGGAGACAAATCATTTTACAGAGCATCACAGATTTATTCACAAGCAAAAATAGAACGTCACAGGAAACACCACATACTTTTAGGCAAAGCATTACAGAAAACAATGAACTTATACACAGATCATAGAACAAATACTTATCTATAGAAACAGTTAATTTTCATTACGTTTTATTATCCATAATAGAAGTCAAATAACATTAAACGCCCTTATCTTGCATATTTACCCTTATTTTCCCTCCGGGTTTTGAAGTCATTAAAAGATATTTGCTAACCGTAAATGAGAATGGAAAGGATATCATGGAGACGTGTTTGGAGGGGGCTAGATCATAGCAAAAGAATATTTATGCCTGTGCTTAAGAAAAGGAAAACGGGAAAGGGAAAGTAA
>NC_089756.1:13993725-13998725 GCF_040412425.1 Macrobrachium rosenbergii
TATATGTATATATAAGTATACATATGTATATATACAGTATATATATACATATACATATATATGTAAATATATACACTAAACATTCTCCATTACTTCACGTTTAGCATTTGGAATGTACAGCTGATTAACTTATGCTTGTACCAAAACATCTCATGAAATGAGCCAGCACAAGCAAAGGCAAAAGTCATAAAAGCACAAGACTACTACACGACAGAACAAGAAGCAATTACACAAACGCAAAGAATAATCTTTCTGCTTCTCTGCGGCACGAGAGAGAGAGAGAGAGAGAGAGAGAGAGAGAGAGAGAGAGAGAGAGAGAGAGAGAGAGATGTCACGACCACATTACAGCGGGACGGCAACAACTTTAACCTCCATTTTTTATCTTTTTTTTTTATTATTTGTCGTTTTTGTCGTCATGAGAAACGTAATAAGGAGAGTCAGAGAGAGAGAGAGAGAGAGAGAGAGAGAGAGAGAGAGAGAGAGAGAGAGAGAGAGAGAGATGCGTCGTACGAGTTTACATAGGGTTAGTGGGCACCGTGCCAAGATGAGTGATGACATCTTATATACATACGTGCCCAAGTTGGCATGCGAACCTAGTCTTCCTATCTCGCGCCCGTCACCTACAGATGCGAGGAGAGAGAGAGAGAGAGAGAGAGAGAGAGAGAGAGAGAGAGAGAGAGAGAGAGAGAGAGAGGTTGTGGGGTATGCTACGCCTCCTCGTTGTTCCGAGGATGTATTTTAATAATCTCATTTTATTCATATATTAATGATTTAATGACATGCCTTCTATTCCCGTTTTAATATTCTATTTTTCTTCGTGCTTTGAAATATCCCTTTATTCATAGTTTAACAGTTTACCTTGACTCGTTGTTTTAATTCTAGTTCTGTCACTTTTAATTACTTGTACTTTATGAATATCTCACTGCTCACACTTTAAAAAAAATCTTCCTTTATTCCTATCTCCCTATCCCAATATCTTGTATTTTCCATTTTTTCAATTAATCGCTTATTTTAATGTTCTTTCATAGTCACTTTTATTCATATTCTAACAATCTCATTTATTCAAATACAAGAGAATTCCCTTCACTCACAGTTTGTGAATTTCCCTTTAATCACATTTGATCATGTCTCCTTGTTCAGTTTAATATTCCCCCGTTATTAATTTTTTACTGATACCCATCACATCTTGCTTGTGTGTTAAAAAATCTCCATTTATTCAGCTTCAGCAAAAATCAGTCCTGACCTCAATTTCTTCCTCGAAAGAAGTCGTCCTGTGTCCGTGGAGGTCAAGTCTAAAATACGGTTTACGACTTCCTTTCTCTCAGAATGGCCACCTAAGTCTTCACACTAAGGACCAACTCATTTCTTCCTCTCTCTATTCTTCCTGTCCATCTCATCTTTCTATTATCAGTCATTTTACATCTAGCGTTCGTACCTTGCGCTTCAAGGCTGCTTACACGTATGGTAGGGGTATTCTGATGATGGACACAGGAATCTTTTTCAAAACCTTCTTGTTGTTGCTTAGGGGTTTTTATCTATTTAAAAATAAAACAACGTCTGATGATTCCCATTCGACTGGAAAGAAGAGCCCTTTTCTGTAACATTTTTTTTACAGCTGTTTAACCTAGCATTTGAAAACAATGTTCTTTGGATGTAAAAATAAGTCAAGTGCAAGCAGCGCTGCCATTACACTGTTACCTTCCCCTGAGAGAGAGAGAGAGAGAGAGAGAGAGAGAGAGAGAGAGAGAGAGAGAGAGATGCGTGCTTGTACGTCCAAGGTATGTCGCCCCTCAGGCAAATCTTGTTTGTGCAACGTGATGCTGTTATGTGAAGTCCTTTGCCAAGCGATACGGCGGGAATGCAAAACAGACAAACATGCAAACCACCTACCACCACATTATAATGAAGTGCTCATCGGTTATCACGTGTGGCGATCAACACATGACACTTCCTTGCAATGTATTGCTTGCAACTCCCTCTGGAAAGAGACGCAAGGCATCAATACTATTTCCTAAGGTGTCTGAGTATTTCGAAGAACTTCCTCTCTGATTATTTTTCCCCTGTATTAAACATTCCTATTGTAAATACAGGATGTTACTAACCATAATATTATTACGAGAAATACGCACAGCATCTGAAGCAGCTCCAGGGGAAATACTTAAAAGGAAATGAACCCAAATTAATTGAAGTTGTTCGTAATTCTGAGAACACCGCAATGTGAAGGGGGACTGACATTCAGCTGTGTATCTCTGTTGTGTCCCAAATCTTCTGGGAATACCAGTGCCAAGTTTCAAGATGATCTCTGCTATTTTTCGGTCTGCATGTGATAAGTCACTTGACTCAGCAGTGCCAAGTCTCGTCATGACCTTCATAATGATTTTTAGCCCAAAGCAAAATATTGCTTGCTGTGAATGTGTAGTCTAGTAAATGACTTTGCGGTTGTATCGCATGCAGGAAAGGGTGCCCATTGCTGCTTAAATCTTGACAATTATAAATTTATATTTCACTAGTTGAAAATAAATGTCTAATACTTATATACTTAGAACATTTCGTCAATGACATCTGAAGCCGGGTACAAAAAATTCTTAAGTTATTCTAACTTTACCCTATTTGTAATTCTACGTATTCTCTAAAGCCGAGAGGTGGTGGGTGGGGGGAGAGTGGTGTTAGCCACGTATATTTTTGTAATGCCCAGCTTCGGCTGGGTATAGCAGTGCCAAGCCTTGGGATGATCGGTGTCATTATTTCGTTTGCAAGTAAAAGTGTACCCAGCATAGCAGCGCCAAACAATGACTTCTACAATGATTCTGTCCTCGAGTAAAAATCTTACTGAGATATCAACACCAAGTCTCATAATTCATCTTCGCAACAACTCTGCACGTACACAACAACAAAAAAAAATCTTCTTTTGTTTGGCAGTGCCAAGTCAAGCAATAACCTTCCAACTCATTTAGCTGCAGGTAAACATTTGCTTGATATGGAAGTGCCAAGTCTCGCCATGTCATTTGTAATCATTTCGTCTGTAAAAATAATTTCACAGGAGTGCCAAGTCTGACAAATGGCCTTTGTAATTACTGTGTCGGCGAGAATCCTAACTCTCTGCAGCCTTTGTCAAGTGATTAGGCCCTCTCCTCTTAATTACCTTTTGCTCAATTGTTTTGGGGTATCTCTTGGTGGGTATCTCGGTCGCTATTTGCGGCTACTTTTGGCATATGAGGTGCCACACGGAGTTGCCCTCTTAAACTTTCGGCTGTGCCACATCAGCCTTGGAACACGGCCGTCGGCTTAAACTTCCATGCTTGAAGGTACACGCTTACCTTGGCCTAGCTATGTTCTTTTCAGCCTTTGTTCATTTGCTTATGTAGGTCTTACCTGCTAATTTATTGCATTTAAACATATTTATTGATATTTTTACTATATATTCAGTTCTTTTTGGTTTGTATTTCAATGATGTCTTTATTTTTATTTACTTATTTTTGGTGAATGGGCACTTCTTCCGTGTAAGCCTACTAGGCAAGTTCATATATGAAAACTCAGATCATTTCATATGAAGGAATGGACATAATAATAATAATAATAATAATAATAATAATAATAATAATAATAATAATAATAATAATAATAATAATAATAATAATAATAATACTGATGATGATGACGAGAAGAAGAAGAAAAGAAACTGAAAAGTAAATCTATATAAACCACGAGCAGAATGAGGGCTCCTTGGTCTGAGCTAGGCCCTTGTTGTTTCGACCCTCTCTTATAATACCGTCGCTTTGACGTATGGTTACGCTAAAAATAATAACAACAGTTTCGTCTTTCACAAGATTAAAAGAGAAAACAGTATGATTTGTCGCCAGCAAGAGAGAGAGAGAGAGAGAGAGAGAGAGAGAGAGAGAGAGAGAGAGAGAGAGAGAGAGAGATATTCTTCTAAAGGACAATCACTTGAAAATAGATGTCGGTATAATGAAATGTAACCATTATTGTTGTACCTACTGTTGCTCATTTTATTATGGGACATAGAATTTAGGCCACAGGCCAAGCGCTGGGACCTATGAGGTCATTCAAAGCTGAAAGGGAAATTGAGAGTAGAAAGGTTTTAAAGGTATAACATGAGGAAAACCTTGGAGTTGCACTGTGAAACAATTGCTAAGAAAGGGTGGACAGCCAGATGGAAGAAAAAGAATATGAATGAAGGTACAGTAAAAAGGAATGAAAGAGGCTGCAGCTAGGGCCAGAAGGGATGCTAAAAAGAACCTTAAGTAATGCCTACAGTGCACCGCGTGAGGTGCACTGACGGCACTTTCCCCCTACGGAGACTAATTTTAACATCATAACTTCATCAGGATCACCTACAAATCACCTATCGCCACATACCTCATTTGTAACTCATAACATCCACAAATGCATTCTCGTCGATGAAGTCACACATGCCTTATTGACACCTGGAGGAGGACAAGAGCCAGCGGCTATAATTTGGATGGGAGTCAGTGACTCGTGCATTGCGGTGACGGGAAAGCAGGAGCTATTTCAGGCCTACAAAACCTCTATCTCGGAAAGGCGTCAAGTTGACAGTGGTTTATTGTATCTCTTTCTGAGGTTAAAGGCCTGGGTGAGTAGGTGATTGACGAGGCATTATGTTGAATCTTATTTATTTATTTTACTTACTTACAGTTGTTAATATCTGTAAATCTACTGTAATATCTATATCATCAACCTTGACTCTATTTTTTGTACACGTACATCCAATAACAATGTAGTTTTGTTGTTACAGCTACCGGCAATGTTGCCACTATTATTATCAAATACTACTTACTACTATTTGTAAATACTGTTTACTCCTGTTTGTAAATACTTGGTGTTATTGTTAATATCTGCTCCGCCTAGCACAACGACCGTTTTTTGGCGTTCCGCCCAATACAAGCTCCCAAACGCTTGACAGAAATAAAAACAAAAAATGAGAGAAACAAGTTGAAGGTAGAGAAATTCAGCAAATATAA
>NC_089756.1:14001225-14003725 GCF_040412425.1 Macrobrachium rosenbergii
AGGGCATAAACTACAGTTAAAGACCAGCAGTTCATATGGAACTTACGCTTGGCGATATTATTCATGTTTTAATATCGCAAAAATGGCAAAGTGATTTGCTGTAAATACATCGGCTTCGGCAGATTAAACTGACTGGCTCGTTAGTAGGGTATAAACTATCGTTAAGGACCACAGTTAGCAGTTCATATGGAACTTATGCTTAGCGATATTTTTCATATTTCAGTATCACAAAAATGGCAAGGTGAATTGCAGTAGATAAGTTGGCTTTGTCAGATTAAACTGACTGGCTCGTTAACAGGGAATAAACTATCGTTCAGGACCAGCAGTTTCAGCAGTTCAAATGGAACTTATGTTTAGCGATATTATTCGTATTTTAGTATCGCAAAAAATGGCATGTGCCATTTACCTTATGTTAAAGTGGGTCTTTAGTATTAAAACGGTAAAGGGATGACAGTGAAGTTTGTTGTTGAATGTTCCTTGTTTTTTAGGAGGTGCGACCTGCTTGGTTGAAGAACAGTGTATAAGTACAACGAATTCTCCCGTTAGAGAGGTATAGTCATGGAGCTTGGTAGGGTCCCGTATGCACTAAGATGTACCCTAAGACTTCAGATCTTGTCTGACGGTTGTTTGGACATAAAAAAAAACTTGGTCACATGTTCCATAACTGGTCTGTTTTCCGCCATTTTGAAATCCAAGATGGCCGCCTGACAAAAATGATAAAAGTCAATACATAACCAGAATATACTCAATATGCATATTATTTCAAAGGTCTTGAATAGGAGAATACATAATATGATGGTTTGGCATGAATTTTCATCAGATAAGGGTGTAAATAAAAAAAATTAAAATTAAAAGAAATTTATTCATACATAATTGTTTATCTATGTCTCCCAGTACTGTGCGGTAGTAAAATTAAGCAAATAAATCATACACTTGTGTAACGACCTATTAATTGTTTCGAAAAAAAAAAACACAAACCTTCATTTCACACTGCACCATTAAATCATCTTCACTGTCTCTGGAATCATTATGACTCTTTCTTATAGTATTATGTGGATGCTACACTACCCACTTACATCACACTTACAGAATTCACAGCAACTAATGTCTGCTACACGGCAAGGACATACTGTACATTTGACCTAAAGCATTTTTTACGTGTGCATGGAAATGGAAAATCGGGGCGTTGATTAGGTTCAGAAACAATAAGTGGTACCCGGAAGTCATCTTTCAAAATGTAACCATAATCTAGTGGATTTAGTATATCTATGGTAGCTTTTGTGGCATTTGTCCTGTGATAACATTGCAAAAAAGCTCGCTTAATATGAAGCTGTATGCTATTTGAAGTTAGAACAAGTCTTTCAAAATTGTTTTTAATGCTTTTATGATGGTACAGGAAATATCGCAGCTCATTTACTGTACCTATGTTGACTCCACCAATGGCTCGGGCAAGAAGCTGCTCTGCTTTGATTTCCATATCATGAGAAAGTTCTTTATTTTTTCCAAAATCCTTGATTAACTTTATTCCACCTTGCTCTGCTTCCTTGAATACACCAAGTTTCGTTGAAATCTTGCTGGTCGTGCCACAACCACTAAGTGCATGGACAGCTGGAAGTACAGAAACTAGTGCTCTTGGCATTGTCAGAACTAAATCATGGACTGGCAATGCCCTTTTGGTGTTGGCTTGTCCACAAAGGACCCATAGCCCTTCTAGACCACTGAATTTCCAAGTTTCACTGACGTGGTACAGTAGACATACTAAAACATCTGTATCTGGTGAGGCCACTATGACTCTCTTGAATGCTCTTTGTTGGTTGAGTCGGCAGAGCTGCGGACTGTCACTCGATGGGCCGGAGTTCAATTCCCCGGCCGGCTGATGAAGAGTTAGAGGAATTTATTTCTGGTGATAGAAATTCATTTCTCGCTATAATGTGGTTCGGATTCCACAATAAGCTGTAGGTCCCGTTGCTAAGTAACCAATTGGTTCTTAGCCACGTAAAATAAGTCTAATCCTTCGGGCCAGCCCTAGGAGAGCTGTTAATCAGCTCAGTGGTCTGGTAAAACTAAGGTATATTTACTTACTTTTTTGACTCTCTTGAATAATTCTATGCAAGTGGCATGGTTGATATGTGACAACATGCTATCACCAGCCTCTTTGTGTTGACAATGAAGTGTCGGTACATCCACAACAGCTGATTCTCAGGCACTTATAAAGGTCATCTTCATGAGAACCTCCAAGTATATAGGTATGGACATACTTTCTGCACCTTGAGTCACTTTCTCAATTAACCGCTTGCCTCGTTTTTGATTGATGACCAGAACCTTTCCATATCTACTGGAAGTGGAGAGTCACTGCGGTTGATAGATACCTCTATTGGATCAACTTTTCTTCTCATTCTTTCACAGTCTTTTATACTACCTGGGTCATAAATGTCAAAGACAACATCAATTCGTTTGCAAATGGCTGACATGCAAGAAAATATTTCCCACAAGTGAGCTG
>NC_089756.1:14013725-14023725 GCF_040412425.1 Macrobrachium rosenbergii
GATAAATTCCTATAGTTGATGTAGTTACAAAGTCTACAAGCAGAACCAGCCCCATTTCAGGGAAGCCCTCCCCAACCCCACCCCCTTAGGTGCCCCTCGGTGCCAGTGATGTCTTACCCTCGCAGTATTCTTTTCTAGATACTAAGTCATATGTATACCAAGTTCGGTTGAAATTGCTGAATGCATTTCAGATTTGTCTTAGAAAATTACCAGTAATATATATATATACATATATATATATATATATATATATATATATATATATATATATATATATATATATATATATATATATATATATATATATATATATATATATATATATATATATATATATATATATATATATTAATTATTTATGCTTCCCTTCATTAACAAATGGCACACTACGTTAGGGTCAAACGCATTACTCATTTCTTAGAATTTTTCCTTTTCGACGATGCAAATATGTTTTAACACACATGCTACGAAAAAAATTATATTCTTCGAAAGTCATTTTATTATGCCAAATGGGGTGCCTTGCAGCCAATAAATTTTCAAGTTATGATGAAAAATTTTATGCCAGTAAAGTCTAACTAGTTTTATTAGAAATTAAGGTGAACCGATCAGGTAAAATAAGTGAAATATATTCTGGTCAATTATTTTTTGACGGCTTTATATCCTGAAGATATAATGACCAGGCTGCAATGTATACAATTTTCGTAGAAAATGTCAATAAGCAACATGTCACAAGAATTACAAGTTAACTGAAAATAAAAACCGAAGTTTATACGTTGATAATTGTGAACATTTTGAAATGAATATTGGAAATGTGTAAATGCCGTTTTAGAAGATGCTACGTCAAGAATATTGGAGAATAAAAATAGGCTTTTTCTACAATCGCAGTGCAGTCTCACATTTTTACAAAATGCCTGTAAATTACGCGGATGATATACATTTACCGTAGAACGCCTATTGGTGACAAATTATCATTTCGTCGTAACGGAGGAAAAATTTAGTGTTATGCAATAATGTCTCTCACTAATTAAGGATCATGTCTAATCTTGCTAGTAAAGAAAATAAATATTCAATTCTGGGTGACTCTCTCTCTCTCTCTCTCTCTCTCTCTCTCTCTCTCTCTCTCTCTCTCTCTCTCTCTCTCTCTCTCTCAGAGGAGAGCTTATACTTCTGCTACGAACTTTTTTTAATATCATCTATAAAAAGTATTGATATGATTTTCAGGAGTATATAACTTTTTCGATAGAAATAAGTGACATACTGACTAATTTCTAGCCACAATCACAACATTACTTTCATCAGTATTATTGTAATTTTATATATAATAAAAATATGAAACTATCAATAGCTTAAATACCGGGGAAAAATATGATTTATGATGTTTAATATTATAACAACGATCATCTTTATCATCAATGTTGCGCTAGAGCCTCACTTTTATTACCTTTAGGGTACAAAGTCATTCCCAAAGAAGCTCTCTCCTTATCAGTGAACTGATAAGAAGTGCCGAAGGGCATAATTCACTTCTATTTTTTCTTTTTTTCACTCTGGCCAGAATACCGCAATTTCTTTTTTCACGAGGTTCCAGTAGGCCTATCTTTTATTTCTTATCGACAAGAATTGCGATGTCAAGTGAGTAAGTAGGTCATACAGTTTAAAAATTACAATCTCTCTCTCTCTCTCTCTCTCTCTCCCTTTGCTTCTATCTCGCTCTAGTTATTTTTCTCCGTATACCTCCAGCATTATATATCTCTCTCTCTCCCCCCAAACACAAAGTGCACATAGTTGCATATCCCCAGTTTTCTTTCTCCTACCTTTTTTTCTCTCCCTCTGTCTATTACTCCTATCTCTCTCTAGTTATTTTTCTCTGTATATCTCCATCATTCTCTCTCTCTCTCTCTCTCTCTCTCTCTCTCTCTCTCTCACGCACACACACAAAAGCACATAGTTTCATATTCCAAGTTTTCTTTCTCTCTCTCTCTCTCTCTCTCTCTCTCTCTCTCTCTCTCTCTCTCTCTGCAAACATAATTTAAGTTTTCTCGTAGTCTCCCCCTCCCGCGCCCCTCTCTCTCTCTTTCTCTCTCATGTTTTACTCTCTTTTTCCTCGCGAAGTTCCCCAACCGCCTCTTCCCCAACCCACCGAACCGAACGAAGGCTTTTATTTGAGCTGAAGACCACCTTCGCTTGCCGTGTTTGCAGAGGGATCAGAGCGGGTTCAAGTGCTTGCAATATCTTGCGATTATGACGGCATCATTAACGTTATTTACGGCGGCTGTAATCTTTCTGACGTGCGCCTTCATGTATAGACCTAATGGATTTCAAGTGCCAAGCGCCAAGTGCCAATGTCTTGATGGCACATGTGAGAACTATTCGATTCTTTGCTCTCTGCCTTTCGTATCACATGCCGATCGTGACTCAGTACGTAGGAGGGGTGGGGTGGTGGGGGGCTGGAATAAGGGGGACTGTTACATTAAAGTTATGTTACGTTCTCAGTATAAGGTGTAAATTAAAGTTCTGTTACGTTTATAAGGTGTAAATTAAAGTTCTGTTACGTTTATAAGGTGTAAATTAAAGTTTTGTTACGTTCTGAGTATAAGAAGTAAAGTTCTGTTACGTTCCGACCATAAGAAGTAAATCAAAGTTCTGTTACGATCTGAGTGTAAGACGTAAATTAAAGTTCTGTTACGTTCCGAGCATAAGACGCAAGTTAAAGTTCTGTTACGTTCTGAGCTTAAGACGTTAGGTACCCTATGCCCTGAACATTTATACCATAAATAGACACAAAATGATAATTCGCGGGGAAAAGTGGCGGCGAGAATGGAATGGTAGTGATGTAAGTAGATTGCAGTGCGAACCATTTAAAAAAAGTGAAGTGAAAATAATCAGGATACAATAAACTGTCACAGCATTTCAGGTCCACCATAAAAAAAAATATACGCGAAAAAAATACGTAAACCTGGAAGATGAAGTATATATGAAACCTTAATCATTCTAAATTAGGGTACTTACCATTTCGCCGCGGACGTCTTTTCCTCTGTCGCTGCGTTGGTATGAAGCAGAGACGAGCACTGTAAAAAAAAAAAAAATTAAATAAATAAAAAACATAAGAAGAGGAAGGAGAACATATGCGCCAATGAACTCTCATTACATGATGACAAACATACTTCTCAAGGATATATCAAACCTATCAACAGGCCACTCTGTTATTTCGCCCCCCACACCAACCTACCACACTTCTTCTCTCTCGCCCCGCCCATCCACCCATCCACTACCCACCCACCCAGCCACAACCCACCCCGGACATTCCACCATCCGCCAGTGCTGCGCTTCCTTTCATCCTTTGGTTACACGTGCGTCTTCTCACAATGCCTCAACTTGGCCATTTAATGGAGAATCGGAAAAGAAGGGTATTTGTGTGTAAGAGGAGCAGGAGGGGGAAGGGGAAGGGGAGGAGGAGGAGGAGGGGAGGGGGAAGAGGAAGGGAGAAGGCCTTCTGTGAAAGGCCTTAGCCCACTCTACTCATCTCAGATGATCGAATGAAGAGCCTATAAGGGCTCTTGGATGTTCATGTAAATGGATGTCGCGACATAGAACGAAAGAGAGCACGAAGAATGCTAGACAGAGAGAGAGAGAGAGAGAGAGAGAGAGAGAGAGAGAGAGAGAGAGAGAGATTTAAATGAGAACCGGTGTTAATTGAGAAGAATGATTAAACCTACAGTAGAAGCGTCTATGCAATTTCATTGTTCAGTGATAAAAAATCTAAAAATGGTACGTCTTTTTCAAAGCGTTGAAGAACTAAATATTCATTATATCCCTTTCTCGACTTAATATACATTAAGTGTGTATTTAAATATCTGCTTATCTTATGGCGGATATGTTTTTTACCACGCACTGAGAGGCAAAATTTATAGAAAAAAATTCACTGAAACTTTGGCGAAAAAAATTTACTACAAATGAAAGTTTATTTTATGTGCGTGTGCGTTATTTTAACACCTGATTCTCTACTGTTGTGCAAATTACAGGAAACGTAAAACAAGGCGACAGGATTAAAACAGCATGAATACGAATAGAATTAACGCAAAGAAAAAGAGGCACGGATTAATATTACATTCTTTTTGCCTCAGACACCGAAGGTTTCTTTGACCCACTGCCAACGCGGTTATAAATACCTACAATAATTATATTCACCCGAATTTTAAAATTCTTTCTTCTTCTTCAGAACGACTTCGATAACAATAGGCCAGGTGCCATTCAAATCTCACCGTTAAAGTAAAAAATATCAAATCTGTTCGTCCTCCTTTCCTGACTCTCTACTGCATGATCCAAGAACAGGTGTGCGCGTGCGCGCGCTGGGCGACGTGTTTGCCTTGCGTGTATAGTTTATTTGTTTGTCTTCGATATATCAGAGTGTAAACATCGCCCTGCCCAGTAGATGGTGAATTTATTAGAGAGTAAACCAGATACTGGTCAGGGTGGCGAAACACTGACCTCGTTCTCTGTAGAAATGGTCGTTGCGCAAGATGTGTGTGCATAATGCACGGTAGGGACCGTGTCTGAACGCAATTCCTCGGGGCTGCGCCCAAAAATAGAGGCAATAGCGCGCCAAGTTTTAATTCAGGAAGATCAAACAACAAAACCTTTTCCTTTCTCTTGCCTCCACTTCTCTTTCTTCTTCTTCTTCTTCGTCTACTTTCGGGATTAAACAACTTAAAGAAGGAATAAATTAGGTGAGAGAAGTTTCGTTCATCAAACACGAGATGAGAGGAGCAGAAGAACTTTAATCTAAAAAAAAAAAAAGGAGTTTTTCAAAAAGGAAAGAGAGGGAGAGAGAGAGAGAGAGAGAGAGAGAGAGAGAGAGAAAAAAAACTAGAAGTGGAAACACGTTAATGAACAGACCACTTGACCGCAGCATCTTACTTTCCCCGGCCTCTGCGTCCTCCTTGCAAGGAGAAGAGAAGAAGAGCGTCTCGTGAAGTTCCCTCAGCTAGACAACACGATGGGCTGAAGAGGCCTTCTTGAATTAATGCTCACTTCTAAATTAAAGGAAACGAAATTTAAAGCAGGGACACAACGAGCAGCGGGCCTTTGGACGAAGTTCTACAATTACTTTAATGTATTTAAAAAAAAAGGAGATGAAACTACTACACTTGCCGCCTTAAGACGCAATCATGCGCACAACAGCTAACTTACAAGGAAATGGACGTCAGTGGAAATTCTTCATTAATTTTAACTGCAGCTTTCAACTTAACGTGAAACGTAGTAGGGCAAACATGCAGGGACAGAGATAGATGGACATCTGAAGCAATTAATGATCTCCACTTAATGAAAACGAAAATGCGAGCATGCGCAATGAGGAAAACACACACACAAATCGACTTGGACTAGAGCGCTTATTTATGATCATGATGCGAAATATTCTTAAACATTCGAACACGTGTGGCTTCTCCACCTTTCCAAAATTATCAAATCCAAATAAAAAGGGAGAGAGAGAGAGAGAGAGAGAGAGAGAGAGAGAGAGAGAGAGAGAATGCCATTACAAGGGACAACAATGAAAGCGTCAAAATATTCCGCGGGAAAAAACCGAAAGTTACAATGGGGTTCGAACCGTCGAGAATAATAGAGACCGCGGTTTAATGTCTTTCCACTAATGGCATCACTTTGATATATAATGAGATAGATTATTATAAATGTCACATTGTCTTATCAAAGGTATCGCAATGGCCCCGGTGAATAGCGCCGTTCATTAAAGAAAGGTTTCAGGGCAAAAACGAAAGCTAACCGGCAATAAATGATGGAAGTCGTTTGAATTGAAAATGCGTACATTCTCCCTATCTCCTTTTCTCCCTATGAATGATAAAGACTATCATAGTTACCGTGATAGATAACTAAAATGTCCTGAGGAAAACTGTCGTCTACAAGCAGATGAAGTAATGTATGTAATGGTTACTATTCATATCGCCTACATACATACCTACTCTGTGTCTAACTGTCTGCCTGTCTCTTCCTGCATACATTCACACGCTCACACTACATTATATATATATATATATATATATAATATATATATATATATATATATATATATATATATATATATATATATATATATATATATATATATATATATATATATATATATATATATATATATATATATATATATAATCATGAAGCTACAAATGTCGCTTAATATCAAATTCACGCTACCTCGGGAATATCCCCGATGGGGAATTATCACCGAAGGGGAATTTATAAGTGATAAATGGACTGGTACTTACCACTTATAAATTCCCCTTCGGTGATAATTCCCCATCGGGGATATTCCTGAGGTAGCGTGAATTGGATATTAAGCGACATTTGTAGCTTCATGATTGTATATAAATCACGGTGTGATAAAAAATTTCATATATGTATATATATACACATATTTATATATAATATACATACATACCTATATACATATATATGTGTATATATAGACATATATACATATGCATATATATATATATATATATATATATATATATATATATATATATATATGCTTGCCTTGGCTGAATATGTATATATATATATATATATATATATGTATATATATATATATATATATATATATATATATATATATATATATATGTATATAAATATATATATATATATATATGTATATATATATATATATATATATATATATATATATATATATATATATATATATATATATATATATATGTGTGTGTGTGTGTGTGTGTGTGTGTGTGTGTGTGTGTGTGTGTGTGGGTGTGTGTGTATGTGCGTGTGTGTAAGGACAGAACAGACAGTTAGATAGATAGAGAAATAGATGATATAGATATATGTATATATAGAGATATATGACTTACCAAACTTCTGATATATTCGTCATCACTTAAACCCTCTATTGCACCTGCTATCCGATTTAAAGAGTCCTTACATCTCCAAAGTCGGGCAAGGTCTATGAGCTTGACGGCAAAGGAGCG
Source organism: Macrobrachium rosenbergii (assembly GCF_040412425.1). NCBI lineage: Eukaryota > Metazoa > Arthropoda > Malacostraca > Decapoda > Palaemonidae > Macrobrachium > Macrobrachium rosenbergii. The sequence continues at coordinate 14,020,721 of NC_089756.1, forward strand.
AAAATAAATCTTGTGGGTGACGGCTTCTCCAACTTTATTCGTTTCAGATGTTGCTCTAGTACTAATTAATGGGTTTACAACCAATTATGATTCCAAGTCCCTTTATCACTTATAACTGGAATCTGGAGCATGAAAATAAATCAAATATATTAATTAAACTAACATAGACGTCAGACATCACTTACAATTGCTATGGTAAGACCCAAGAAACCCAGGAATTCAGAAATCACTGTGTTGCTATGCATTAGAGTGAGACCCAAAAAACCCAGAAGAATTCAGAAATCATTGTGTGTTGCTTTGGGTTACAGTGAGACCAGGGAACTCAAAATAGGTCAGAAATCACAAATTGTTGCTATGGGTTACAGTGAGACCCAAGAAACCCAAAAGAGTTAAAAAATCACTAAGTGTTGCTATGGGTTACAGTGAGACCCAAGAAACCCAAAAGAGTTCAGAAATCACTAAGTGTTGCTATAGGTTACAGTGAGACCCAAGAAACCCAAAAGAGTTCAGAAATCACTAAGTGTTGCTATGGATTACTGTGAGACCCAAGAAACCCAGAAGAGTTCAGAAATTACTTGAGACCCAAGAAACCCAGAAGAGTTCAGAAATTACTAAGTGTTGCTATGGGTTACAGTGAGACCCAAGAAACCCAAAAGAGTTCAGAAATCACTAAGTGTTGCTATGGGTTACTAAGTGTTGCTAAGGATTACAGTGGGACCCAAGAAACCCAAAAGAGTTCAGAAATCACCAAGTGTTGCTATGGGTTACTAAGTGTTGCTAAGGATTACAGTGGGACCCAAGAAACCCAAAAGAGTTCAGAAATCACTAAGTGTTGCTATGGGTTACTAAGTGTTGCTAAGGATTACAGTGGGACCCAAGAAACCCAAAAGAGTTCAGAAATCACTAAGTGTTGCTATGGGTTACTAAGTGTTGCTAAGGATTACAGTGGGACCCAAGAAACCCAAAAGAGTTCAGAAATCACTAAGTGTTGCTATGGGTTACTAAGTGTTGCTAAGGATTACAGTGGGACCCAAGAAACCCAAAAGAGTTCAGAAATCACTAGTGTTGCTATGGGTTACAGTGAGACCCAAGAAACCCAAAAGAGTTCAGAAATCACTAGTGTTGCTATGGGTTACAGTGAGACCCAAGAAACCCAAAAGAGTTCAGAAATCACTAGTGTTGCTATGGGTTACAGTGAGACCCAAGAAACCCAAAAGAGTTCAGAAATCACTAAGTGTTGCTAAGGATTACAGTGAGACCCAAGAAACCCAAAAGAGTTCAGAAATCACTAGTGTTGCTATGGGTTACAGTGAGACCCAAGAAACCCAAAAGAGTTCAGAAATCACTAAGTGTTGCTAAGGATTACAGTGAGACTCAATAAACTCAAAGAGTTCAGGAACCGCTAAGAGTTGCAATGGATTGCAGTGAGAACCAAGAAACCCAGAGGAGTTCAGATATCATTAAGTGCCGCTACGGATTACAGTGAGCCCAAGAAACCCAAAAGAGTTCAGAAATCAGTATGTTGCTAAGGATTACAGTGAGACCCACGAAACCCAAAAGAGTTCGGAAATCATTAATTGTTGCTGTGGGTTACAGTGGGGCCCAAGAAACCCCAAAGAGTTCAGAAATCACAGTGTTCCTATGGGTTACAGTGAGGCCCAAGAAACCCAAAAGAGTTAAGAAATTACTAAATGTTGCTATGGGTTACAGTGAGACCCAAGAAACTCAAAAGAGTTCAGAAATCACTAAGTGCTGCTGTGGGTTACAGTGAGACCCGAGAAACCCAAAAGAATTCAGAAATCACTAAATATTCTATGGGTTACAGTGAGACCCAAGAAACTCAAAAGGGCTCAGAAATCACTAATTGCTGGTATGGGTTATAGTGAGACCCAAGAAACCCAAAAGAGTTCAGAAATCACTAAGTGTCGCCATGGGTTACAGTGAGACCCAAGAAACCCAGAGGAGTTCAGAAATCACTAATTGTCACTATGGGTTAGCAGTAAGACTCAAGAAACCCAGAAGAATTCAAAAATCACTAGGTGTTGCTGTGGGTTACAGTGAGACTCAACAAATTGAAAAGAGTTCAGAAATCACTGTGTCGCTATGGGTTACAGTGAGACCCAATAAACCCAGAAAGGTTCAGAAATCACTAAGTGTCGGTATGGGTTACGATAAGATTCAACAAACCCAGAAGACTGTAAGTCAATGTGTATATTCTGGGTAACAGTTAAATTCCCAGACCGATTTAAGATGAACCTCCTTCTTACATATGTAAGGAATTCAGATAGTGGGAATTTTATGTCGAAATCATTCTAAATCAGTTCAGGCGTAAACGAGAGAGTAAAACAATTTTTGAAGATGAATCTATGTAGCTAGAGACTGATTCCTGGTTTGCTCATCTTACTTGATATTTTTGGAGCGTCGGAGTAGGCTACATTTGCTTCCACTGAGAGTTTAATCTGTGTCCAAGAAGTTTCTCTTCCTGCCAATTTTTCCAGCCCTGTCTGTTATAGGGAAGTCTCAAGTCTTACGTGTGCTTGATCCATATTTTATGGCTATTTTTCTTACTAAAATAATTTTATACTTCTTGAAAACTTTACTGATGTAACATATAGCCATGTTCTCGCAATTATGCACTGCTTGTTCAAGCTTTATGTTTAAAAACTCTAATTTTCCTTTATCTTTTTTTTTTTTTAGAAAAAGGGAAAAATAATCTCATCTCTCTTTAAAGAACTAGTCAGTGGAAATGATTCCTGAAAAGCTATTGCTATTCCAAAGTTTGAAGTTAACTAGGGCATCCTTAGAGTGTTACAAGCGCTTTAGAAGGATTGCAGCTATTTCTCTCAGTTGCTATCCTACAGTTACGTAAAACGCTCTGCCAACCCTAATTTGAACAATTTTAATAATAAAAAAACAGATAACTATTTAATCTCTGACTTGGCAAAGCACAAAAAAAGTAAAAAATGTGCCGAAGTTTCTTCGGTGCAATCGAGTTTTCTGTACAG
>NC_089756.1:14031225-14058725 GCF_040412425.1 Macrobrachium rosenbergii
TATATATATATATATATATATATATATATATATATATATATATATATATATATACATATATAATATACATTTATATATTTATTATATATATGTGTGTATGTATATATATATATATATATATATATATATATATATATATATATATATATATATATATATATATATATATATATATATATATATATATATACTTCTTCTTTTAACGTGCTTTTTCCCATTTTTCATATGGGCCAAGCACGATGCCTTCTCTTGAAGGTCTTTGATTTGGCTTTGGGGTAGACCGTAGTCTCGATCGGCTGCCCTGCTTGACACCGCTTAGACCCCGGTAGCGCATGTACATGTATCGTACCAAACCAGCTCCCTTTCTCATAAATATATATATATATATATATATATATATATATATATATATATATACACACATATATACATACCGTATTTATATATGACATAGAGTATTATGTGCGGTAAATACTCGTCGGTAAGAACTGGAATGCAGAACGTTAAGAACACCTATTCATACAAGAGATATGATAAACATAACTTCCACTTGCACCATCATTTAGAGATCTTGAGTACTATGGCTCTCACCTCTGGACTGAGGAACAGCCTCCCTGAGCCCGTCGTGCAACTGGGACTTTAGAAATTCAAGGGATGATGCAATGAATTACCATCCTAATACAATTCTCACTGTATTTTAATAATTTACTTTCATTTTTATCTATCTATTTATTAATTTGTTTATTCATTTTTTTCTTTAGCAATATGTGATCTCATCTTTCCGTATTTCCCTTTACCTTCTGTTACTTCTTTCTACTGAACACTTCATTATTTGGGAGATTGAATTTCAAGTCAATGGCCCCTGTGGGCTTGTTCCATCTGGATAGGGTTCATCTTCTGAATAATAATAATAATAATAATAATAATAATAATAATAATAATAATAATAATAATAATAATAATAATAATAATAATAATAATCCCTCTGTGACACTCACGATGTCAGGAAAAAGAGAATTATTAGATATTCACTATAATTTTTTTTTTTTTTTTTGCCAGCACTGTCCATGTTTTTCACAATACATCCTCTAAGAAAACCATTAATTGAACCTCTGATATATGAGAGAATAATGTCTTCAGTGACACCTTGGGTTGGGTTAATAATAAAGAAAATAATCGACGGCCTGAGACAAGCAGGAATAAAATGAATAATGAAGATGCAACAAAACAGCAACCACTCCAACCAAATTTTTACAAAAGGAACTCGAATTTTATATAACAGCACATTAGGGAGGACTGTACACCATGATACCGTAACGGGTAGTTCATGTGTATATATATATATATATATATATATATATATATATATATATATATATATATATATATATATATATATATATATATATATATATATATATATATATATATATTATACGTGGGTGTGTGTGTGAACTGATAAATGATTTAGCTATAAATGCAAAGAAACTGAAAATATCTTGCGACGTATATCGTTAATTAAGTACTCATTAATTTTCACTCACAATGGCAGACTGTTTGAGGTGCCATATGGATGAAACCAATGAAAACAGACTAATTTATTATGTGAACTTAGGAGGTTGATTACCATATGCTTTAGGGCGATAAGAAGAAAATAAAAAAAGATGGAGTAGAAGGTAAAAAGGTGTGGGAACGGGAAAACAGACGCAGACAGAGAATTCCATAACAGGGTGGACAGCTGGTATCCCAATAGTGAACTGTCCGTCTTAAAAGGGGCTTTGAATTTCCTGGGCGGACTGCTGGTATCGCAATAGTAAACTGTCCGTTTTAAAAGAGGCCTTGAATTTTCTGGGTGGACAGCTGGTATCGCAATAGTAAACTGTCCGTCTTAAAAGAGGCCTTGAATTTTCTGGGTGGACAGCTGGTGTCGCAATAGTAAACTGTCCGTCTTAAAAGAGGCCTTGAATTTTCTGGGTGGACAGCTGGTATCGCAATAGTAAACTGTCCGTCTTAAAAGAGGCCTTGAATTTTCTGGGTGGACAGCTGGTATCGCAATAGTAAACTGTCCGTCTTAAAAGAGGCCTTGAATTTTCTGGGTGGACAGCTGGTATCGCAATAGTAAACTGTCCGTCTTAAAAGGGGCCTTGAATTTTCTGGGTGGACAGCTGGTACCATAATAGTAAATTGTCCGTCTTAAAAGAGGCCTTGAATTTTCTGGGTGGACAGTTGGTATCGCAATAGTAAACTGTCCGTCTTAAAAGAGGCCTTGAATTTTCTGGGTGGACAGCTGGTGTCGCAATAGTAACCTGTCCGTCTTAAAAGGGGCTTTGAATTTCCTGGGCGGACTGCTGGTATCGCAATAGTAAACTGTCCGTTTTAAAAGAGGCCTTGAATTTTCTGGGTGGACAGCTGGTATCGCAATAGTAAACTGTCCGTCTTAAAAGGGACCTTGAATTTTCTGGGTGGACAGCTGGTATCGCAATAGTAAACTGTCCGTCTTAAAAGAGGCCTTGAATTTTCTGGGTGAACAGCTGGTATCGCAATAGTAAACTGTCCGTCTTAAAAGGGGCCTTGAATTTTCTGGGTGGACAGCTGGTATCGCAATAGTAAACTGTCCGTCTTAAAAGAGGCCTTGAATTTTCTGGGCGGACTGCTGGTATCGCAATAGTAAACTGTCCGTCTTAAAAGAGGCCTTGAATTTTCTGGGTGGACAGCTGGTATCGCAATAGTAAACTGTCCGTCTTAAAAGAGGCTTTGAATTTTCTGGGTGGACAGCTGGTATCGCAATAGTAAACTGTCCGTCTTAAAAGAGGCCTTGAATTTCCTGGGTTGACAGCTGGTATCGCAATAGTAAACTGTCCGTCTTAAAAGAGGCCTTGAATTTTCTGGGTGGAAAGCTGGTATCGCAATAGCAAACTGTCCGTCTTAAAAGAGGCCTTGAATTTTCTGGATGGACAGCTGGTATCGCAATAGTAAACTGTCCGTCTTAAAAGGGGCCTTGAATTTTCTAAGTGACGACAACAAAAGGGTTTAATTCTGCACTAAACAACAGGGGAAGTTATGTACGATAACATAATTGGTGAAGATGTTATGCAAAAGTATTGATAGTTGTAGCTCTATGTATTATTCATAAGAGCAATATTAAATCATAGTGATATATTAACTGTCAACGGGAGTGCTGCGCAGTGAAAGCAAATATGGATTTGTAGGCAAAGAAAATGAGCGAAATATAATCCAGATACAAAACTCCCATTAATTATTTCAGTAACATAAATACTATTTTGTCATATTGATCCTCGTCTGATAGCTATACAATGAAAGGATATTTGCAGAGTTATTGCATTCCATCAACTTTACTAGACCTCACAGAGTGCTTGTAAAGTACTAAAGCATACATTCAGCTATAAATAGCAGTGTTACAGGTCATAATGCGCCACTGCCAAAAACTGAAAATACTATTCCTTCTGCAACTTTCATTTAATTTATGAAACATTTTTGAAATAAATTCTCTCATTTTGTCACGTCTGACAATGTTACCCAACTTTATCTTAATTTTTAAAAAGCTTTCATGATGCTTGGCAAGATAGTAGATCGTATTTTATCTTAATTTTCAGAATACTCTACTATTAATTACTGAAAAGGCCTGGTTATAACAAAGGTTCTCAGGAGTACGACCTACTTGGTACTGGTCCTGATAACTGTTGGGGGCAATAACGACGTGACAGTGGACGGCACTGACCTCTGTATGAGATTGATTGAGGGTTAGGCGGTCAAGTTGGTGGTACGTGATATATTTTCCCTACTTCACTCTCAAGTACTTTTTTTTTTATTTGGTACTTCTCTTTGTTCTGAAATAAAACAATAAACCATGTACTAACCAGCATTTTCCAATGTTATTCCTCTAGGGTTAAAACATAAATCTTCCGCGTCGTTCCCAGTAATCCCACCCAAATTACCATCCCATTAGAAGAAAGATTTGTCTCCCGTAATATCACAAGCATAACACGGATGCACTTCATCAGAAACATATGACAAGTTCCCACACCGCCCTTCCCTACCCCCTATCCCCCTCCCCTCTCCCCCAGTCTCATTCATATCTGGGCGCCCTGGCGTTGATCCTGGCATTGCATTTAATGCTTTGCAATGGCAGCTCTTAGCCACACGCCCTGTATTGCATTCATTAGCACCCCGTTCTCTTTCTCTCTCTCTCTCTCTCTCTCTCTCTCTCTCGCTCTATAATAATCCGGAGAGACCTTCGTTATGACGCGAATACTTCCCGTATTCATTGGTTCTTGGAATTTGCAAGAGATCTTTTGCATGAACGTGTCACCAATGCAACGCATGTAAATATCACTTGATTTATTGATCTCTCGCGTGATTTCAATAATTATTCGCCCATTTATTGATCCACTCAGGTGAATTAATCCTCAATCGACGCGTTGGATTCGCCAAGGAGTGGAAATCGAAATTACTGAATTAAGAAATGAAGAGTTGAGAAAATTCATCTTAATTTGTCGCTAACTTGAATGTGCAGAATTCTCCGTATTCTAATTTTATAAATAACAAAAATCTTTCACTGTATTCTAATTTTCTAAATAGCAACAATCTTTCCCTGTAATCCAATTTTCTAAATAGCATCAATCTTTCTCAGCATTCTAATTTTTTAAATAGCATTAATCTTTCTCTGTAATCCAATTTTCTAAAAAGCATCAATCTTTCTCAGCATTCTAATTTTCTAAATAGCATTAATCTTTCTATGTACTCTTATTTTCTAGATAGCATTAATCTTTCCCTGAATTCTAATTTTCTAAATAGCATCCATCTAAATGAATAAATTCATTCCATAATTTATAAATAAAGTCCTCATTTTCGTAAATGAAGTCATCGTCACCTTTTAAAAATAGACGGAGCGAACACCTTTAACAATCGGATACAAAATAAAAGAACCAGTTAATTTAATCTTCCCGCAAATAGACACGCTATCAGGATGCTGCGCAAAGGAGAACTCACTAAACGTTCCGGAACTCTACGCCAGTACAGGCCACCAATTACGCAACATTTTTATTCATTAGCATCCCATTTGGCCCCCCTTTTCGTAGCATTAATGACGAGGAGCAATTTTTTAAGGGGCAAAGGTCATGTTGAAAGGTCACGTCGCCGGGGTTTTGACTCGCTAAACGATTTTGGTAAATATTAAATTGAGCTGTACAAAATTTTCCGAGAGCCTGAGAATATCTCAAATCCTTCTGAGTCATAACTGAAGGAAAATAAAGCGCCTTGTACTTTTGAGCCTTATCTGAAATTATCTACACAGATACTGAGTACCTTGAGAGAGAGAGAGAGAGAGAGAGAGAGAGAGAGAGAGAGAGAGAGAGAGAGAGAGAGAGAGAGAGAGAATTATTACAGTCCCGGCGGCGGATGTCGATTCTCTTTGCCAAATTCAATAAAAATGTGCAGGTTACCAAGTAAAGAAAGATAGAGTACCACAAATGGGAAGAGAGAGAGAGAGAGAGAGAGAGAGAGAGAGAGAGAGAGAGAGAGAGAGAGAGAGAGAGAGAGAGAGAGAGAGAGAGAGGTTGGTGGGGGACATGCCTCAACGAAATGCTCATTCGAACCATTTCTATACAAATGGTTTTATTTAGGACACGAGAACCACTTACTCCCGTAGGATTTTCACTTTTTTTCCTCGAAGGACCTGCTTGCTTCTTTCTCTCCTCCTATCCCTTGACCTTTCCATTTTATTAATTTGAACTCTCTTTAAGCTCAAGGGAGAAGTGAATGTTTTTTCTTTTTTTTTTAATAGGTCCTAGGGACGTTTGCACAAGCGCTCCGTAACCACTAGAATATTCCTGGCGTGCATTGTATGACCCCAAATTCAATTAAACTTTAGAGGACCGCGGTCGTGACGTATTTGTTCTTAGCCTAACATCAAGGATTGAATTTAATGCACTAAAACCCTATGACGCGTACTGATGTCGTTGTCGTTCTCTCTCTCTCTCTCTGTATATATATATATATATATATATATATATATATATATATATATATATATATATATATATATAGATAGATAGATAGATAGAAATAATCAACACTGAAAGACCTGGGTTCGGTCCTGACGTGAGTCAGAAATATATATATATATATATATATATATATATATATATATATATATATATATATATATATAAATACATACATATGTTTATAGATATGCAAGTATATGGTATAAATATAAATATACATATAATCAACATATATGTATAGATGAATATATACATAAATATTATATATATACAAATCTATATACATATATACATAAATATTATATATATACAAATCTATATACATATATATATATATATATATATATATATATATATAGTGTATATATACATATAATATATATATATATATATATATATATATATATATATATATATATATATATATATATATATATATATATATATATATATATCTATATATATACACACATAAATTACTGCATTTTCATTTCTCTAACCAAGGACTCACGCGTCATACTTTTGCCTCAGAAAGCTGTATTTACGAAAAAATGGTCAAATTACGAAAGATATTTAACTGCAGCATTGCGTCAAGGCTGTAGCTCAAGACGCCATGCGCGAAAAGGAGAGAGCAATTATCGTATTTATCATAACAGCTTTGTAACACACCACATTTTTACCCCGAGAAGATACAACCAATCGGGGTCTCCCACGATTTATCACGTAAATAAATAATCAGTATCTTGTCTTTTGTCTTTCACCATTATTTGGTTATGCTTATGGGTGTTTATTTTCCATCTTCTCTTCTAAATCATCAGTCAGTGGCATTTTGCATTTTTTGTTTTTCTCCTGACTGATTGATGGTCTATTATATCTGAAGCAAATTGCATAACGAAGCATTTCTTTAATTCTTGTTTGTTTACGGGAAGCACTTCCTTCATTCTTCAATGCAATGCGATGCATTGCTGCCCTCATACAATTTTCCTTGTATTTTAATCACTTACTTACATTTTTATCTATTTACTTATTAATTTGTTCATTTATTTTTTTCTTTTTTGACAACTGATCTCTTCTTTCTGTATTTCCCATTACATTCTGTTACTTCTTTCTAATGAACACCATATCCTTTGAAAGCTTGAATTTCAAGTCAATGGCCTTTGTGGACTTGTCCCAAATGAATAGGGTTCATCTTGTGAATAATAATGAAATTAATAATTCATCTCATATCTAAGAATGATTCGAAGTCTTATGCTTGTACAGCAAAGACAATGCAGACAGAACTTGGACGTCTGTCTTCTCTGTTTGTTCGTCGGCTGTTTTTCAGCACGCACACACACACACACACACACACACACACACACACACACACACACACACACACACACACACACACACACACACACACACACACACCTTGGGCGCAAGGTAAAAAATAAAAAGATTAAATCTGTTTGTATTGTTTTTCGTCTTGTGGAAAAAAGGCACATGGTCAGACGGTTGCATAAGGCCTGTACATGTTTCAAAGGCCAAATTTGGAATACTCCTGCTTCCTCTGCGTTCCTTGGTCGTTTAGCTTGCCACTTTTCAAAGTGACTGCTTATCTTTTAAAAAGAGAAGCCCATTAGCAGACACTTTTCTCGCAGTGACACAGATTGATCTGGGTAGTCGTTAGCGGCCCATTCTCTTCAAAAGAAGAAGAAGAAGAAGAAGAAGAAGAAGAGAGAGAGAGAGAGAGAGAGAGAGAGAGAGAGAGAGAGAGAGAGGAGGAGGAGGAGGAGGAGGAGGAGGAGGAGGAGGAGGAGAAGAAGAAGAAGAAGAAGAAGAAGAAGAAGAAGAAGAAGAAGAAGAAGAAGAGAGAGAGAGAGAGAGAGAGAGAGAGAGAGAGAGAGAGAGAGTTACGCCAAATCAAAACCTTTCCTTCCTTGGCGAAGGCGTGCAGCCAAAAACCTTCGGAACTGACCTTTGTCGCTCATAAATCCATACGAATCGCTAATCCCCTTTTGGGTCCAGCACGTTCCCCTGCGTGTTTTTCTACAATTCTTTTGATCTCCGTCATTATCCTTTCGCTTCCGTCATTACACGCTGACGGCTACCTTCTGATTTCCTTTGTTTCCATACCGTCAACTTGTTAGCGGATTATGCACGAAGTCTTGAGGTGTATCATTCCTGAGCATTTGAGTAATATTGACAGATTTATGAAAGGATGCTTCGACCCACCGGAGAATTATTCTGTCGAAATTTTGTTTATTTACTTTTAAAGTCTCAGTTTTTTTGCGCATGCGCGTACGGCGTCTTAATCCAGTAGAATATAAAGAATAGAATATACAATTTAGGATGAAGGCCAAGCGCTGGGACTTGAGAGGTCATTCAGCATTGAAAGGAAAATTGAGGGTAAAAGGTTACAAAGGTGTAACAGGAGGAAAACCTCGCAGTTGCACTATAAACCAATTGTTAGAATAGGATGGAAAGTAAGATGGAGGAAAGAATATGAAAGGAGGTACAGTAAAAGGAATGACAGAGGTTGCAGCTAGGGGCCGAAGGGACACTGGAAAGAACCTTAAGCAATGCCTACAGTGCACCGCGCGTGAGGTGCACTGACGGCATTAACCCCCTTCGGGGTCTTACCCCAGTAGGAGGGCATTCGTGGCGAGTGAACGAGTCAGTGGTTCGAGAAACCCGACATGTCACCGATATTAAACATCTTGAATTGTTCAGAAGATTGATTCCGACATGAATCACTACTGAATTTAGCGTGGGTGCCTCCAATTCTTTATTCAGACAGGGAAAGTCATGTTAAGATGGATAAGTCAAATCAGGATAGATTGGGTTTGAAAGGTCAGGTCTAATTAACAGCATGGTAAGGTCAGTCTTGGTCAAATTCGACCGGAGACGTTTGGGAGGTCAGATCTGGTCGGCTCTGTACTGGAATGCGCAGGTCAGATTTAGTCTGATAGGTCTATGGATCTGATTCTGTTAGAATTGTTGGCAATACTAATCAACGGGACACAGACTCTACAACCAAAGCATTTTTATGGAAAACTACAAAAGATCAGTTAAAGTAAACAACAAAAGGAAACTAGTTTTAATGCTTTACATGATAATAAAATATAAGTTTACATGAATGCATATCTAGTGGTCATTGCAATCTTAGGCTTTTAATTTACAAGAAATCCAAAAATAAACCAATAAAACTCAGCAGTTAAACTACAGATGTGGCAGTGAGCACTGTCCTGTCTTTCCTGGGGAGACCACCCCCCCACCCCTCCCCCTTTCAGGAGCAACGGCCTACGGTAAAAAATGCACAGGTCCACACTGACAGACACATACGCATCTACACTCCCATTTATAAGTAAACATCAGGGTCAGTGACCTTTCGAAGTCCAACCGAACGTGACTAATTCATCGTCGACTATACCACGAAAGGGGTACGGATATAACTGCACTTATATAACAGATGGCATATCTGAAGCTGAATGTCAAAATACTGCATTACGTCTGACCTTAAATGACCAAGAGAGGTCACGCACATGAATGCCTATTCAAGACAGAGAACGGCTGGAGGTCAACCGGATATAATAGCCATGTGCTCGTTCTTTTCTCTTGAGTGAATTTGGTGAATTTTGCACTGCATGCGTAAACGCCCACTCGTTTGTGTGTGTTTGTGTATGGCTAGATGAATTTGTTTATGCATGTTTTGGTTTTCGTTCTATATATTTTTAGGTTGTCAGTTCTCAAATACAGTGATATTATTGATGAAACTAAGGCCTCAAGTCATAGTCTCCTCTGAGATTGATATTTTCTGATATCATAAAAAAAGGGCAAAAGAACTGCAGTGAAAAAACGTAGACAACATTGTTGGGCAAAATATGCCATTCGACGGTATGCGAGAACGAGGCCTGGGCGTGGCAAAAGTTATTCTGGATCATGACAACGAAAACAGAAATAGCGGTCAGATATTTTCCCCCTTCCAAAAATATCACCCTAAATATCGCCCACCTATTTTTTTTTTCTCTCTCTCTCTCTCTCTGTCGCTCATTTTTCCACGCCTTTCCTTAGCAACAACGATGGACCTGGCGTGTTTGTTTTCCGATCGATGTACAGGCCATCTGCCTTAATGTATATGCGTTCGCTCAAAGATTGACCGGAATGACTGAATGGCAGCAGCTGGAGAACAAGCCCCGTTCCTTTATAGTTTCATCAGGGTGAGGCAAAGTCAACTATTATTTGACAAACGACGATTCTTGGTCAAGATTTCCCCCCCGTACTACAATAATACTATCCCAATATCCGCTCCATACCCATTCTTTTCAGGATTACGGAGGGCCTCGGTAGCTTTCTTTCTTTTGTTTTTTTTTTTTTAAGCAATAAATATTAAAATGAGGACTGTAAAAATCAGCCACTTCTTTCTCCATCTGGGTTTCTGCTTGCGTTGCAACTAAATCTGGTCGATGATTTTTTTTCCAACCTGAATGTAAACAAATTAGTACATACCTTAAAGAACGAAAAACTAAGTAGACAAGGTAGCATTCAGATTAAAAAAGATTTTTGATTCCTAAAAAAATCTGAACATCTGGAATTTTGGTTACTCATTTTAATTTTACTCCTAAAAGAATCTAAAAATCTGGAATTCTGGTTACTCATTTTATTTCAGTAAAACGCAGTGTCACCTTTATGGATTTTTCCTGTTCTTTTGAACCATTCATATAATAATCTACCCTGCATTTTTAACAGAGAACTGACTAGAAAAGTCTGCAATTTCCTGCTAATGTAAAATGTAGGATACTCGGGATTCGTCCACAGTTATAAACATCAAACATACACAATCACACACACATATATATATGCACTGTATATACGCATACAAACATATGTGTATATATATGTATATACACATACACATATATATGTATGTATATATGTATATATACATATATGTATTTTATATATATGTATATATAAATACATATAAATATATACTGTATATATAATATATATAATTGCATCACACTCTAAGCCCATGAACTCTTAAACTTTCCTACTTCCTGATTATTATGGGTGCGCTTTCCTTGAAATCTATATAGAAAAAATAAAGAAATTCTTCTTCCATGGCGAGAGTCCATCCCATACTAATAATAGAAATTAAGAGTTTACTCCTGGTATTGTGTTTGTGATTATTTATCAGTTTATATTCCGTATCGAAACCAATATTGGTATACATACATACATACATACATACATACATACATACATACATACATACATACATACATACATACATACATACATACATAAACGAACATCTCTTTATTCCGAAAAACACTCACTTTCTACTCCTTTCCTCTTATGCTTTATCATTTTGTTACATGTTAAATATTCATAAATTTTTTCTTATCACAGCTTTAATAAATTATTTGGTCCTTCAATAACTTTATCAGTTCTTAGCAATAACTTCATGAAACACACTAGTAACTTTATCAACAATCCGCCTCACCCAAGTTAAAAAAAACAACTAATCGGAAGCTTGCAACAAACCGCAGCTGTCTAGTCCTGCAAGTACAGAAAATGATTTGGGAAAATAAGCAATCTTATCTTACAAGTCCCTTAATTTTCATGTGTTTTGAGTCAGTCCCTGACTTCTAAGTTTCATTATAATTTCTGCTCTCTTTTTATTACCATACCTTGTTATTTAGGTCAGTTCGCTTTGTAAAGCTACTGCGTATCAAATTATTTGCATATTTTCAATTCCCAGTTTTGTTCTTTATTCACTCACTGAAAAGTACAATAACACATTTTTTCCTTTGCAAAAGAACCCTTAATGATTTAATTCATGCGACTCGTCGATACGTGCGACGTAATTTCCCATATCAGGATTTTTCAATTAAAAGTTTTCTTGTTTATTTACTGATAGAATAAGTATAATAACATATTTTTCTTTGTACAACAGTCTCTATTAGTTTAATTTATGCGATTTTTTTTTTTACGCGCGGCGCAATTCCCCACATCAGAATTTTTCAATTCCCAGTTTTCTTCTTTAATTATTGATAGAAAAATTTAACATTTTTTTTTCTTTGCACAACAACCCGTATTCATTTAATTTAAGCGAGTTTTTGTTACACGCAACGTAATTCCTGACATCATAATTTTTTGCTAGTGCCCTTGGAACATTCCAACAAGATGTGCTTTGTCCTGCAATATAAGCAACTTGGCTCCACCTCACAACGAACCCTTTCACAAGTTCATGTAGCAGATCCCATCTCCTGCTGGCCAGCTCTCTAAGTTCAATAAACACCGGATCTCCCAAAACACGCCCTTAAACTCCATCTTTCTCCCAATCACGCCCTTACACTCTATCTTTCTCCCAAACACGCCCATGAATTCCATCTTTCCCAAAACGGTGGAGCAGTTCATTCACTCTGCCTTTCACCAATTTTCCCTACTCTCTTTATTTTCTTTTCCCCCTTTTCCTCTCTCTCTCTCTCTCTCTCTCTCTCTCTCTCTCTCTCTCTCTCTCTCTCTCTCTCTCTCTCTCTCTCTCTCTCCATCCTTTGCATCTTGGTATCTATAGTCGACGATTTCCTGGTTCTGAAAACCCATCGTTTCTCGCTCGGCTTTCCTTCACTTGCTCGCTGAAATCCTTCCTCTATTCAGTCGCTTTATCTCCTCAGTTTCGCATACTGCTCGCCTTTTTTCATGGAAATGCTCTCGCTCCCCGGTTCTCCTTTCATTCCTTTGTTTACTTCGGCATCATGTGGATGTTCACTGTAATTCGTTCGGCATGTACTTTATGCACACGCACACATACAGTATATGGATATGTGTATATATGTATATATATTTATATATATATACACATATAATGTATATGTATCTACATAATTAATATATATATATATATATATATATATATATATATATATATATATATATATATATATATACACATATACATATACATACATGCATACACACACATAAGCTGTCTGTCCGTGTGAGCACATTTACATGTACATGGATCCTTTTGCAAAATATAAAAGATACTTACAACTATACAGAATCTTGTAGTTCTCATTGCAATCTATTTAAATTTATCCAGCTCTGGAAGAATAGACATTCTAGCCATTATGGAACATTGATCTGCATAATTGTGTATTCCGTGGGGTCAGGTGGAAGGCGAGCACATTTGGCGTAAAAAAAAAATTACTTGCTATGCAGACAGTGTACAAGTCCTGGGTCTCAAGTAAAGCCTCGGCCAACGAAACGCTTAACCGTCCACACGATAAAGTTGTTGCTGTAGAACTGTTGCATTTAGAAGGTAACCGGAGTGCCGAACATTGTAAGAGTATCATTAGATGGTTTTCTAAACTGCCTGTTATTTTCTCAAGATAGAAAACAAATCTTGATACGATAAAAAGGTTTTCTTATCACATGACGAAGTACTTGCTCTAGAATGAGATAGATGTTACATTTAGAAGGTAACCGGAGAGCTGAACTGTTAAAGAGTATCATTAGAAGGTGTCCTAACTTGCCTGTTATTTTCTCAAGCTAAAAAACAAATCATGATACGATAAAAAGGTTTTGTTTACCCGCTCCGAGATTGTGTTGACACGCAAAATATTTCTCTGGTAGCTTCGTAGACAATACTCAACTAAAGCTTTATAAGAATGGTAGATTTCTTAGCGGGACAAACTGGGGACGACAGACATTTATAAAACATAAGTAGGTGGCATTATACTTCCTCGAGATACTGCTGGGACTATACCGCCACAAACTGTATTTTATACGATGAGATATTCAGTGTATGTGTACATGGTGCAGAAACGAACGTAAATCACATCAAAATTGAGTTTGTGGCCCATGATAAAGCATGATATCTAAATATTTGAGACATAAGTTGATTTGAGGAATTTATGCTACTGATCTACAGTGAATATTATTTGCTGATACAAAGATTATAATACTTGAATTATTAGCAGCAACATAAATATGCTACCGGGTACTTCTAAATCTGCAGCCTATATAAAAACTATCCGGCGCTTGTCAACATTTACTCATTCGGATTCATGGCAGTTGGGAACTCGAGAGTCAACCGATGTGATCAGTCCTCCCTCTGTGTTCCCTGACTCATTTAATCAGCCGGTCTATAAAGAAAACCCCATTAATCAAGATTTCTCTTGCAGAGACCGAGCTAAATTTGGGCAGAAACTTAACAAATAAAAAATAACAAAAACAACGAGGCATGACTCATGATAATATAATGCAAGAATGTTTCTTCAGTATGACTCTAAACATAACCATAGCTATTTTACCAGTCTCTAAAGCCAAGGTCATTGACGAAAGGTCAGCGAGGGAAGATTTTACGTCAAGCAAGATAAAATTCTGTGCATCAAAGTCCACGGGTTAGTAGGCCTTACATAGGCTCTACATTCTTACCAACTTTTCCAAAGAGTGTTGTTCGCGCTGCTTCGTAAAGGGCAAGGAATTTTAGCAGTGAAATAGCCGTGGGTGAACAGTGTCGTGACAGAGCATTTTATGTTTGCTACGCATATTTGCTGTCACAAATCCTGATTATTATTATTATCACAGAAGTTAAGAAAAACCTCTATGTTTCAGTGTGGTTCTTATCCGTGAGGCTGGTCTAAAATACAAAAAATGTGAAAACATTACGTGGGCATTAAGGCATTAAGTGTATATACATATACATATACATAACATACATATAAATACACATATATATAAATATAGATATACATATAAATATACATATAGATGTATATTATATATATAAACATATATATATATATATATACATACAGTATATATATAAATATACATATAGATGTAAATTATATATATAAAGATATATATATATATACATATATATATATATATATATATATATATATATATATATATATATATATATATATATATATATATATATATATATATATATATATATGCACATACATACACACACATATACTCATACATATACATATATATATATATATATATATATATATATATATATATATATATATATATATATAGGCCTATATATATACAGTTGTGTATGCGTACGTCTGTGGATGAGTGGGTGCGTTTACAGTAATTCATTTAAATGTCATTTACCTGAGACGGAACAATTCGATTTTAATGCATTTGGCATTCACATAATACACACAGTGAGTGGCATTACAAGACTCGTTCCGTCTTGTCTTGGAGTTCACCATTATGCTCAAATCCATAACCGGCAGAGTAGCATGACATCCAATTAACTGTCAGAGAAGCTATATTATTCTTCTTCTCAGCTTAATTGCTTAATTGGAATAAAATTATACACTTCTATAGTGAAGGGAAAATTTGGCCTCAGATGAAATTAAAGTTAGGTGAATTTTTTCGCGGAAAAAAAAAAAAAACACTGAACAAGAGATTTCTCTTGGGTGGGAAGCCCGGGTCTCTCACTCTCGTCCTCTTCCTCCACCTCCTCCTCCTCCTCCTCCCTCGGGTGGGACATTTACCCAAGCGGGAGATTTATTCCGCGAGTGGCCCTTGGAGATGAGAGCTTAGCATTGCTTCATCGATTCGGCCTCTTTGTCCATTGTCTCTCGGACTGAGTCATATGCGACGTGATTTCATTCATCGCCCGTTTCCACTCGCGTTCGTTCGCTGTCTATCTTTGATTGCCAGCTGCCTGATTACATCTATATTTTTAATATTAAGTACAGTCCTCTCACACGGGGGCAGTCAGAGAAAAAACGAAGCGCAACGGTCACTGCCAAAATCATCATACTTTAAATGCTGAATCGTGATATATATATAGAGGCGTTATCTTCCGTGAGAAGATTCTGTTGATGCAAGCAGTGAATATAGTAAGTGATAGTTATATACACACACAAACACACACACACATATATATCCACACACATTAACTTCTCTCTTTCTCTAAAAACTTTCATTTTGCGTCCGAAATACTTTTTTTCTCTCTCAACCCACTCTACCACTCACATGTTTTTCCCATAGTTCACAGTTAACCCCCCTCCTCTCTCTCTCTCTCTCTCTCTCTCTCTCTCTCTCTCTCTCTCTCTCTCTTTTCCCTTTTCGTCCAAAATCTTTTTGTTCTCTCAACCAGTTTTACCATTCACATATTTTCATTTCAGTTCACAATTATCTCTCTCTCTCTCTCTCTCTCTCTCTCTCTCTCTCTTTTCCCTTTTCGTCCAAAATCTTTTTTTTTCTCTCAACCAGTTTTGCCAGTCACATATTTTCATTTCAGTTCACCATTATTTCTCTCTCTCTCTCTCTCTCTCTCTCTCTCTCTCTCTCTCTTCCCTTTTCGTCTAATATATTTTTTTTCTCTCAACCAGTTTTACCATTCGCATATTTTCATTTCAGTTCACAAAATTTTTCTTTTTAGTACGAAGAAAATATTGTCCTCTTCTTCAACCAAGTTTACCATTCGCGTGTTCCCCCCCTCTCTCTCTCTCTCTCTCTCTCTCTCTTCTCTCTCTCTCTCTCTCTCTTATGCCTCAATACATGGCGGACTAGCGATACCTGTATCATAAAAGATTGGTAAATGCGATGCTTACATAAAGTGCAACTGCGTACAGAAACTTCAGGAATGAACGCTAATCCGAAAGAAAGTGAATGAATAAATAAACAAGTCAATAACGAAATCGGAATTCTCAAAGTGTTTGAATACTTATGAAGATGATTTTCAGAGCGACCGGATTGAATAACTTATCTCAAAGCTTAACCACGCTTGAGCTAACAAGCTAAATTGCTTGGATGGAAACTCGCTTCCCAGTCGAATATCGTGGTCATAAAATCATTCTTTTTCTTCTTCTTCTTCTTCTCTCTCTCTCTCTCTCTCTCTTAACAAATAGCGATAATGACAATGACGATGCAGTTTGTCGTAGTAGTAGTAGTAACAAATATAATTACCGTAAAGATAACAGTGATAGGATTACAACAAAGACAGAGCAAGGAATTAATACAAAAGCATAACAACAAAACAATACAAGGAATTAGAAGGTCAAGGCAGGTATTCTAACTGAAATAAAAGTAACTATAAAAATCTCACGGTGCTTTTAAGGATCTTCAACCCATAACCTTTCGTAGCACCAAGACTGCTGGCAGCGAAGAGACTAGGCACTGTAAGGCTTGATACATCTACAGAGCTAATGGATCCGTAACTTGTGCTTCAGAATATGCATCTTTGTTTCTACTATCGCCGGATTCTCGCTCATCTTTTTGGATGTTTACAAATCCCCCTAGATTTTGATACTCTCCGTAAAAAGCTCGAACTGCTAGTTTTGACGTCAGCAACCAATGGGATGCAGCGATGTACTGTTTACTGGTGATGCTGCTATCCAATACAATGGGGTACTCTACGGTCATATCTCAAGTTGTTGTTTGTTTACTTTGAAATCTTTCACACAATTTTCAAAAAGAATTTTACTTCAGATCTCTTCAATTCTTTCATTGTTCCACATGAACATGTCATGTGCACGTACTGATTA
Organism: Macrobrachium rosenbergii; assembly: GCF_040412425.1. Taxonomy (NCBI): domain Eukaryota; kingdom Metazoa; phylum Arthropoda; class Malacostraca; order Decapoda; family Palaemonidae; genus Macrobrachium; species Macrobrachium rosenbergii. The sequence continues at coordinate 14,048,774 of NC_089756.1, forward strand.
ATATTATTAATACTAATAATAAAGAAAGGAAGAAAGAGAAGCGTTTTCACGATTTCACGACAACACCCTCCGCTTTCACTACACGGTTAAAAAAAGTACAAATGCGCGGAAGTTTCTTCGGTGCAATCGAGTTTTCTGTACAGCGTATAATCAAGGCCACCGAAAATAGATCTATCTTTCGGTGGTCTCAGTATAATGCTGTATGATCCAAGGCCCATGTAACTTTAACTACGACCAGGTAGTGGTCTGTCCTATATCATTGCCAGACGCACGATTATGGCTAACTTTAAACTTAAATAAGATAAAAACTATTGAGGCTACAGGGCTGCAATTTGTTCTGTTCGATGATTGGAGGGTGGATGATCAACATACCAACTTGCAGCCCTGTAGCCTCAGTAGTTTTTAAGATCTGTGGGCGGACAGAAAAAGTGCGGACGGACAGACAAAGCCTGCACAATGGTTTTCTTTAACAGAAAACTAAAATCAGACTCATAACCATTACGTTAATCTTACTTGCAGTAACTTCCCCTGAACGTTCAATCCTCAATCCCTCCTGTCGTCTGTCCATTCTACCGTGAGGATAAAAAACAACTTCCTTTGGACGCGTTTGTCTCCCTTACGAAAACTAAGTTCCAGAGAATCCTTCCCCAGGAAGGAATCGGGGTTAACCCTAAAAGACAGCGTCTAATTAGGATGGACTACTCCCTAACAAAGGATAACTGAAGGACCTCCCGACGGTCCCTAGGATTTCCCAGAAGATATCAGAGTTCGCCCGCGGTTACATCTTGAAAGTCTTCGTCTATATACGATGTGAGAATTAATCTTTAGGCTCCACATCATTTCCAATAAAAAAAAAGACTGTAAAACCTTCAAGACAAAAAACATACATGCATGTGTACCTGTATACAATATGGCCGACACTTGTGCATACGAGTATTTTAAGTCTCGAAATATTTCTCATTTTAAAGTTTTTATTGCGCTGCTTTTTTTTCTTTGTATGGGCCCTAAGTAAATATTAAACAGTACCTATTTCTTACAAATGTCGCCTATGTCTTTAACTCACTCAGTATAATAATAAAAAGGTTGGGTGAACCTTAACCGTCGGCGACTTTATCTTAATTGGTTCCAATGTTTCAGATTTGCAGCAAAGAAGATTAGGAACACTAGAGTTAACCATTTTCACAAATTCTTTTGTGTTTATAATCCTCTAAGACTTCCAGGCTTGACCTTCTTTCGTGGAGTACATAGAAACAATGATATTCAGGAGTGAATTTTCTGCACTTATCAAAGTTGGCATATACTGTATATGCCTACAGAATAATGTAAGATGTGAGTGTTTGTAGTACGAAATACGAATAGCGTGTGTGCGTGTGTGAGTGTGTGTGTACATGACCTTCCAAGCATCTAAATTCACCCCTATCTTTTATTCCAAAATAGGGTTTGTTAGGTTATATATATATATATATATATATATATATATATATATATATATATATGTGTGTGTGTGTGTGTGTACATATATATATATATATATATATATATATATATATATATATATATATATATATATATATATATATATATAAGAGAGAGAGAGAGAGAGAGAGAGAGAGAGAGAGCGTGTGTGTGAGTACATGACCTTCCAGGCATCCAAATTCTCCCCCCTATCTCTTATTTCAATATAGAGCTTGTCAGGTTTCCCCATATTCCATCTGTTTTGATAAGAAGGCTGGTTAGAGACGATAAGGGACACCGAAATCGATGGCGGCCGCCCCGAAGATTTACCTCGGCTGAATCATAAAAAGAGAGAGAGAGAGAGAGAGAGAGAGAGAGAGAGAGAGAGAGAAGAGAGAGAGAGAGAAGAAACTATTTGATTCTATTATCAGGTTTATAGGTCCAGGGAGACACGCGAACGCCACTCCCTTGGGGTCACGGCATATCTCGAAGCGGCGGCAGTTTGTTTTCGGTTTGAAGTTTTGTTTTTGTCGTTGTTGCTTTTTTTTGTACATCCTTCGTGACAATCTCTGTGGTGAAATGTGGCATCTGTTCCGGTATTTTCACCTCGACTTTTTTTTTCTTTTACATCCTTCGTGATAATCTCTGCTGTGAAATATCGTACCTGCTCAGGTATTTTCACTTGAATTTTTCTTTTTGTTTTTGACATCCTTCATGGTAATCTAGGCTGTGAAATGAACCTGTTCAGGTATTTTCACCTCGGCTTTATTTTTTTAATTTTTTACTTCTTCCGTGACCATATCTGTGGTGAAATGTCGTATCTGTACAGGTATTTTCACCTCAACTTTTTTTTTTAACATCCTTTGCGACAATCTCTGCTGTCAAACGTATCTGTTCAGTTATTTTCACCTTAACTTCTCTCGTGACTGTGTCTGCGATGAAACGTTATACTGGTCGAAGCATTTTCACCTTAAATGTCTTTGGTAGAGGATTACGTTTTATGAGAGCGTTACCTAGTCCCAAATTTCTGTTTTGTTTGATTCTTCAGCCTTTTCAATCGTTCTTCTTTCGGTACCTACTGTGGCCTGTATGTAGTTCTCTTTCATTACTTCTGGTCCCCTTATACTTCAACCTTTACTTCCACTGATGGAGTCCGCGTGACATTTCGTTTTATGAACACGTCCCTGTTTTATATTTAGGCGAACATGCAAAAGTCCTGTTCATCATCACTAATTGTATTTCTTACCACGCCCCTCCCCTCCCCTCCGTTCCCCCAACCCCGCCCTACAGCGAGTGGCAGTAGTTTTATATTATCCACGCCCTAATGAAAGCGTGGGTTCACTTATGTCAACCGGGGCTAGTTACTTCCTTTATGTTATGATTTCTCTTTTAATGTCTTTCTTGTTAATATCACTGGCTGACAAGATACAAGACCTTCATTACTGTTTATCAGTATCTTCCCCCTTAAACCATGAATAATTACAGCGGATGAATGAGCGTAGATATTGACCTTGTGCATATCTCAGCCGTAATGTTATGAAGTCACTATAAGAGAATATTTTTTTTTTATTTAATGAAGCACTGAAATCTCGAATTTACTATATTTCTGTATGTATGTGTGCGTAATTACTAACAAGACCTCATTCAAACTGGATGGCATTAGATACCATCCAGTTTGAATGAGGTCCTGTTAGTAATCCTACCAATGCACAGAACAACTGTGTATGTCATAAAATTAATATATATATATATATATATATATATATATATATACATATATATATATACAGTATATATATATATATATATATATATATATATATATATATATATATATATATATACATATATATATATACAGTATATATATATATATATATATATATATATATATATATATATATATATATATATATATATATATATATATATATATATATATATATATATATACTGTATATATATGTATGTATATATATGTATGTATATATATATATATATATATATATATATATATATATATATATATATATATATGTGTGTATATATAGATATTACCCGATTCTCTTTCAGGAAATATATATTATATATATATATATATATATATATATATATATATATATATATATATATATATATACAGTATATGTATAATATATATAATTTTCTTCCTGAATCTCTTCACCTTTTACAGACACAATTGGCATTTTTCATTCTGTCACAGTCACTATTTTATTGCTACGACAATGATGCTTTTTATTTGAACGAAAATAGCATCCCTAAAAAAAAAAAGCAGAAATCAGTTTAGTGATCTGGACAAGAGACTGCGAGACCTCAAAACTTGTGTCTTTATGACGCCATTGCCCGGTGAGAGTGTGCAAAACTTCGAATGCAAGATGGAGAAAGTTGACCTTTAGTGCATCATATAACATTATGGACGGCGAAAGAGTCACCTCTTTATTAAACTATTGCAGTATTGGCACTTGTTTGTATTTCGACGTAAGGGATATGAAATGATCTATTACTGTATGTGGCGATAAGCTATATACCTTATTTCTTGCTGGCTTCTTCTATCAATATTTTCTGTTTCAATTATCATTGTTATTATTATTATTACTATTACTTCATTTCATATTGATTTCTTCCATCAATATTTTCCTTTTCAATTAATAATAATAATAATAATAATAATAATAATAATAATAATAATAATAATAATAATAATAATAATAATATTATTATTATTATTATTATTATTCATTATTATTATTACTTTATTTCATATTGATATCTTCTATCAATATTTTTTGTTTCAATTATTATTATTATTATTATTATTATTATTATTATTATTATTATTATTATTATTATTATTCAGAAGATGGACCCTATTCATACGGAACAACCCCCCAGAGGGGCCATTGACTTGAAATTCAAGCTTCCAAAGAACATGGCGTTCATTAGAAGGAAACAACAGAAGCTAATGGGGAATACAGAAAGAAAAAAATCACGTATTAAAAAAGAAAAAAATAAATTAACAGACGAATCAATAAATAAAAAAAGAGAAATGTAAGTAAATGCTTAAAATACAAGGAGAATTGCATTTGGGTAGGGACGCACTACATCTTCGCTTGGACTTCTGAAGTTCCTACTGCACGACACCCCCCGGGTGGTTTCAGAAATTGCTATGCCTTACTTCTCCTGAATACAAGGAATTAGTATTCTTCGTGATTGCGGTTTATGGATGACCGTTTTGCCTCAGATGGCCAAGGATTCGTCAGGTATGAGTAGTACCCAGTGCTTTGTGACGCGTTACTCATCCAAGTCCTGACCACACCCAACGATGCTTAACTTTCGCCTATTGATCGACCAGTAATGTATATATATATATATATATATATATATATATATATATATATATATATATATATATATATATATATATATATATATATATATATATATATGTACCTATATGCGCACACTCAAGTGTAATGTTAATCTACACACACACACACATACACAAACACATACATATATTTATATATGTACATGTATACATACATATGTACAATTGAATCACAAAAATACGGAATGTGACGATATATATATATATATATATATATATATATATATATATATATATATATATATATATATATATATATATATTTTAGAATTTTCAGTACTTATTCCAGGATGATGTTGCTATCCCATACCCTTCTTATAGATTTATAAAATGAATACCAAAACAGTGTAGCACAGTTGTCAAAATGGAAGAACCTCACCTAAGGAATTGCAACAAGGGATTCATCCTCTACACACTTACACACACACACACACACACACACACATATATATATATATATATATATATATATATATATATATATATATATATATATATGTATATATACAGATAGCAGAGCATCGAAAACCCGGAATAGTGACGGGGTTCATTCTCCAAATTTTATATATATATATATATATATATATATATATATATATATATATATTATATATATATATGTATTATATATATATAAATAAATTATATATATATATATATATATATATATATATATATACACACATACATAACTAATTCACGAAGTATGGAACGTGATGAATGTATAACTAAAGGCAAATACATACATACATACATACACACACACACACACACACACACACACACACACACACACACATATATATATATATATATATATATATATATATATATATATATATACATACAGACATAGAGATACAATTCCGTAACTTTATGTCTCTTACTCCTCCTTCGACCACTCCCGAACAGAACGCTTTGCAATCTCACAAAGCTTCATATATGACTCTCCATCGCTACAAATGCCAGGCGATATCGCCATGGAGCTTCATCAATGCCCAGCCATTTCCTCTCAGATGTTGCTCCTTTAGGAGCCAAGAGTTTTCTCGAATAGATGGGAGCCCCTTCCCAAGACGCTTTCACAAGCCGGAAGTAACGGTTTCACCAATTATAATTATCAGTTATTATTATTATTATTATTATTATTATTATTATTATTATTATTATTATTATTATTATTGTTGAGCAGATGAACCCTATTCATACGGAACAAGCCCACAAGAGCCATAAGCCGGAAGGAACACTTTTACCAACTAATTATTATTATTATTATTATTATTATTATTATTATTATTATTATTATTATTATTCAGAAGATGAACCCTATTCATATGGAACAATCCCACAGGGCCCACTGACTTGAAATTCAAGCTTCCAAAGAATATGATGTTCATTAGAAAGAAATAAGAGGAGGTAAAGGGAAATACAGAAGAGAACTGCCTTTTTAAGAATGAAAAAATAAATTAACAAACAGATAAAAATGTACGTAAATTATTAAAATTCAAGGAGACTTGTATTCTGGTAGCAGTGCGCTGCATCTTTGCTTGAACTTTTTAAGTTTCAGTTGCACGACATCCTCATGGAGACTGTTATTAGATAATGTTCTCTACTGGTGGCTTTAGCAAGTAAAGGTTTGCTTGCAATGTCTTAAGGAAGAATGAACTATCATAATGTATCCCCGAGATGTTGGACACTTTCGTTCACTCACGTCTTTTTTTTTTTTTTTTTTACTTCTGACGTAAATCCTTTGGCCGCAAATCTCAGTATCCTATGTCATGTCGTTACCGTTAATGGGGCCTGAGTTGAGAAGTTCCAGTTTCTGTTGACCTGACCCAGTAAAGGTCAAATACTGGGAGCGTTTGTCGCTCCATTTACAAAAAGACGGTGTGATTAAAGTTTCAACCCCTTCTCTTTTTCTTTTGAGCAGTCTAATGTACTTGACTGTTGTTTCTTTATGTGCTTGACAAAAAAAGTGATTTTGTGTCAGGTACATCTCTGTCCAGACAGACAGAAAAACGGAGACACAAACATACATACACGCATATATATATATATATATATATATATATATATATATATATATATATTTATATATATATATATATATATATATATATATATATATATATATATATATATATATATACATACACATATACAAATAGCCAATTGTATACAGTTATATATACATATATATAAAATGTGTCTGTGTCCATGTGCTCATGCGTGCTTGCGCGCCAGCTCTTGTGCTGGGAGGCATCATACCTCTGTCATGAACCTTCTTATCTTTTCCCCCTAGTGGATAGTCTTTAACTCCAGAATAAAAAAAAATGTTGCATCATTTCTACACACCAACAACGAATGTTCTAAAGTCCTTTGTCTGTAGCCCGGTGGAATACCTCTTTGAGGTACATCTGACCCCGTACAATGCTCTAAATCCTTGCAGGCTGAAACATAATTTTGTGAGGTGTTATGATCACAGCTATTCCACAAGCTCGTACCCTCTCTGTTAAGCTGAGAAGATATTATCACATTTGTTTTTTTTATCTTATTTTTTTTACACTCTGGCAAAGCTCACTAAAGGAATTTTCAGTGAATTTTTAAATAATTGTATGAGGGTGAAATTTAGTTTTTGCTTCGTCTGTCTTTTTTCCCTTTTAACACTATTATTATTTTATACTTATTTCCTCCAGGATACTCTACTTCAGCCGAGGGAAGTTCACAAAACTTATACGATTCTTTAATAATTGCCCGAAGAATCTTGTGTTTAATCTTACATTTTTTTTTTTTTGCAGGTGAGTGAGCATGAAAGTTCTTCTGAAGTGGTAATCTACTTGAAAGTAACGAGAAGTTAAGTAATATTGCGTTTTTTTTAGTCAATGAGCCGATTTAGTTATAAGAGATTTAGAAAAATCATCTCCTTACGTTACTGTAGAAAAAAGAACTATTTTTGGTACTTTACGAAAGGATTATTTAATGAAATTTATATATATATATATATATATATATATATATATATATATATATATATATATACTGAAACAATATATACATACTGTACAGTATACACACACACACACACACACACACACACACATATATATATATATATATATATATATATATATATATATATATACAGTATATATATATATATATATATATATATATATATATATATATATATATATATATATATATATATATATATATATATATATATATATCAATTTCCACTGAAAGGCAGAGAGACAAACTACGTTTGCCCAAAGAATAAACAGGAAACGGATAAGTGAAATGAACCTGTGGCTGAACTCCGCCAAGGTACAAACTAAGTCAAAATAACTGATGCCGTTTTAGCTCACTTCTAAAAATATACCATTCTTGTCATTCCTTATGTTCGCCCTATTCCAAATTTCTCTTCTTTTAAAGGGCCTAGTTTATCTCCTCTCCTTCCTGGCTGTTCTTACGATATTCCCTCCATCTTTCGTCGTCCACTCTAGAAAATGAATGTTTTGCTTATGAATGATTTACGAATTCCGTAAGTTGAAACAATATATACATACTATATATATTCATATATATATATATATATATATATATATATATATATATATATATATATATATATATATATATATATACACGCACACACATACACACACATATATATACACACATGCACACACACGCACATATATATATGTATATATATTGTTTCAACTTACGAAATTCCTAAATCATTCATTCATAAGGAAAACATTCATTTTCTAGAGTGGACGATGAAAGCGGAAGAAAGATGGAGGAAATATCGTAAGAGCAACCAAGAAGGAGAGGAGATAAACTAGGCCCTTTAAAAGAAGAGAAATTTGGAATAGAGCAAACATAAGGAATGACAGGAATGGTGTATTTTTAGAAGTGAGCTAAAACGGCATCGGTTCTTTTGACTTAGTTTATACCTTGCCGGAGTTCAGCCACAGGTTCATTTCACTTATCCGTTTCCTGTTTATTCTTTGGGCAAACGTAGTTTGCCTTTCTATCTTTCAGTGGAAACAGATTATCTTCCTTTCTTGGGAAGAAAACATTTGTTCTGAATAAAAAGGTAGATTATACAGGGTAGACACGAAAACTATTAAAGGGAAACCTCAACTACTATTATAGCTGATTCCTTTCTGCCCTGTATGTATGTATATATGTATGTTTGATGCATGTATGTGTATAAAAAAACAGAAAGCTAACACATCTTCAGTTAAAATAGAATGACCATCACCACATTTATTTTGCTGATTTTTCACTGTTACATAATTTTTTTTCGAGCATCTAAAGAGAATTTTGTACCTCAAGACAGAATCTAATTAATTTCACCATATGTTTTTCACTAAAACCTCGATCTTTACAAAAAGTAATATTGACAGATTTTATGCATATCAATATTTAGATATCCATACATTAATTTAAGCATTTCCATTTAACCGATAGCTTCACTTCTTAGTAAAGCAGAATCTTCATGAAATAACTTGACAACTATTTAAATTAACCGCCGAGCCTTCAAACACGAATTTTGGCACATCCATATCTTATTTGATTACCACACCACACCTTCGTCCACATTTTATTTCTTTATTGTAAGATGTGTTGGTAATCCTCAGCAAAAAGCACAAAACAGACCCCAACCCTATTGCAATCTGCTATCTACTCTCCAACACGAAATTTATTCCATTTGTTTAACACTTGGCTATAAATTTACTGGCAGACTTATTTACTTTTCGAATCCAGATGGAATACATTGAACTCTCCAGGTTTTTAGAGAATCTTCTGTTGTGACCGAAACCATTCCTCGGTTTAGGTTAGTTATATATTTTATGGGAGTAGAGTTTTATGGAGTTATAGATCCTGAATATTGTAGCGAGGTCTCTTCATGAATACAAAGGACGATACGAAAGTTGAGATTCTTTCCAATCTCATTTTTCATCGTATTTACAGTACAGATAGCGAAAATGTGTCCGCATAACTAAACACACATGTGTAAGAATGTAACTTGGGGGCAGATATAAATGATTCTTAAAAAATGCAATAGTTCTTGCTTGG
>NC_089756.1:14063725-14073725 GCF_040412425.1 Macrobrachium rosenbergii
TCTGATGTCTGTCTTTTCTCAAATGAATTAATTCATGTCAAATTGATTTCTATTTACGTCTAAGATTTATTCAATCAGGTTGAATAGTATAATAACATCCAGAGACATTGATGTTTGAGCTGAGGCAACCTATGTGGCTGGAAAGTCAGTTTCAATGTATTTCTCAAAAGGGCACAGCACGGCGGACTATGGTAATGGCATTCCTCGAAGCCAGGGGTGGTTATTGAACACGAGGAATGATACAGGCTTATATTACCCCCAAGGGGATAATGCGTTAGTGCATTCCACAGAGCACTGCAGCTTAAGATACCCTGTTTATCACTGTATTTTAATCCACATCTAATCTAGATTTTGTTTTTAGAATTCTTTATAACTGATTGCAATTTATACAGTATGGCCGTATCATTGCGACGTTGTTATTCCCAGTGATGTTTCCCATATGAATTTAATCGTACATTTTTCAGTCACTAGTTTTTTTTTTAACTTTAGGATAGTGATGATAATAACCTATGGCGAATCATAGCTCTGGTGAAGAAAATACAAACAAACTCACGCAACGCAAACATATACTTAGAATGAATACAGTTACGTACTTAATTATGTATGTATAAATAAATAAACACTATATATATATATATATATATATATATATATATATATATATATATATATATATATATATATATATATATATATATATATATATATATATATATATATATATGTGTGTGTGTGTGTGTATGCATGTATGTTTGTGAGAGAGAGAGAGAGAGAGAGAGAGAGAGAGAGAGAGAGAGAGAGAGAGAGAGAGAGAGAGAGAGAGAGAGAGTCTTATTTTCGTAGACCTAATGATGAGTACTGTATAAGACACGAAAGCAGAGTTATTCAAAGGCGAAAGCTAGCCTTCCATCGTATATCCATTAGGCGTTTCCACGCCCATTGACTTAATCCAGGGCACAATTTAGGCTACAGGAGGGGCGGGCCCAGGAGAATCGTGTGTTATAATCCTCAGACGTGACTCACCATAATCGCGTGGTGACACAAGGGGTTTAAGCCTTTTTTTGGGGGTGAATATACACACACAAGTTCTCTCTCTCTCTCTCTCTCTCTCTCTCTCTCTCTCTCTCTCTCTCTCTCACGTCTTTAAACTTTTCTCCACCTTTCCAGTATGAAATTGCCCTGCATACAAAGTCGAGTTAGTAGTTCAACAGGATCTCTCTCTCTCTCTCTTCCTCCTTTAAACTTTTCTCCATCTTTCCAGTATAAAAGTGCACTGGCATACAAAGTGTTAGTAATTCAAAAGGTTCTCTCTCCCTCTCTCTCTCTCTCTCTCTCTCTCTCTCTCTCTTTCTTCTTTAAACTTTTCTCCCTCTTTCTAGTATGACAGTAGAGTTAGTAATACAATAGGACCTCTCTCGCTCTCTCTCAGAAAATGAGATTTGATATACCACGAGAAGATAACCAGTACAATAATCAATAAAACTACTGTATCACTGAACACTTCCGACATGAAACGACTCAAGTAAGACATTTTCTTCACTAGAATTCTGGTCTGTTAAAACCCACGTTGCCCAAACCAAAAGGAAGCTTTCAGAAAGCCACTAGTCGTAAGTAACCGAGAGAGAGAGAGAGAGAGAGAGAGAGAGAGAGAGAGAGAGAGAGAGAGAGATAAGCGTTTTATTCGGAGGTATTTACATCACGGAAAGAAGATTACAGCCGCTGGAAAAACGAATGCCTGTGAAACACGCAACTCCTTCGGAGAGGTAAGAGAGAATGCGAGGTCCTTCCCAATTCCCATTCGGCCACTGACGCTTCTTCAGGAGAGAGGTGGCCAAGAACCCCGCTGATGATTAGGGATTATTCTTTCTCAAAGGCAAAGTGAAGTTATGGCTTTAATCTCCTCCAATTCCTGGATCGTAAGTTACGGTCATCATTAGAGTGCCGTCTCCCTAGTCTCACTCCATCTATCTATTTATCTTCCTACTCTTACTCTACCTATCTATTTACTTCCTTTACCTATTTAGTCCAAGTTCTCGTGCAGGGGATGATTATCAGGGCGGTCTCACGACAGTAGCCAAAGCGTGGTTGCTAATGTTGCATACAGATGAAGCTTACGTGTGGATTGTGCGTGAGCAACACAAAAACAAACCGACGAGCTGCGAAATTTTGAGCTCATTTTTTTCCTCAAAAGGTTACGGAAAATTAGTTCAATGTTCATATTTTCTGTTTATTACTTACAGGTGTGTAAGGGGGAGAGAGAGAGAGAGAGAGAGAGAGAGAGAGAGAGAGAGAGAGAGAGAGAGAGAGAGAGAGGCGTCCCCCCAAAAGGGATATGGAAACAAGGTTTAAACGTGCGTGTAGGCAGCGGCGTTGTAGTGTAGTAGCTGGTGCTATTTTTAGACTGGATCGAACGTTTCAAGGGAGGGGTCCTGCGCCCGCCTCCTCTCACACTCTCTCCTCCCTCCAGCTCCCTGTATCTCCCTTCTCCTCCTCCTCCTCCTGCCTCTCTCTCTCTCACTCTCTCTCTCTTTCTCTCTCTCTCTCGAGGCTTCACCACAGTCAGCTGTTGGTTATTTTGTCTCTGTCTTATTGTTTCCATTCTAGGAAAGACAATGCAGGTAATTCTTAGGTGTTGTTTCGCAATTTGGGCTCTCTCTCACCTCTCTCTCTCCCCCGTCCTAACCCTTCTCTCTCTCTCTCTCTCTCTTTTTCCCTTTTCGAAGATGAGTGCACACGGCTATTATTTTCCAAATTACTCTCTGAAGCGTTTCCCCCACCGTCCCTTTTTTTTTTTTTTTTTTTTTTTTTTTTTTTTTTTTTTTTTTTTTTTTGGCTTGGAGTCGCAACACAACCTTCCTTGCGGGTGGCTTTTTCTTCTGGGCCTGTGAGCTGCGAGGAGTGATGATGCGGGCTTTTTGGGGGACCGCCTCTCTCCAGAAGAAGAGGAAGGAGGTGAGGAAGAGGAAGGAGAAGAAGAAGGAGGAGGAGGAGAGCACAAGACTCCAAAAAATAAGATGGGTCGCTGTAGTTACCGAGAGTGTAAGAGAGTGAGTGAGTTTGCGCGCGCACACGCACTGAGGCACTCACTTGTCTTGGGTCTGTGGTCTATCCTGTAAAGTTCGCGTGGCTGGATTATTTTGAAATGTTGAATTATTCATTCTTTTTGTTCTGCTGAAAGGGGATCAAGCAGGCTACGTAACTTCTGGATACGGACAGTTTTCGAGGTACTGTCGCAGATAAGGCTTTAAAAGAATCTGGAAGAGTTGAACTGTCCCCTAAATACACTTTTTCTGGCCATAAAATTGTATTTCATTTCAGCTAGTTTATTATCTGACGTAAAACATATATGAGTGTTCTTCTAATTGTAGTGTTAATATAAATTAATTATTCCCTTTCTGATAGCGCCCTCTCAGTGCCCAGAGACTAATGCGAATGAAGTGGTAATTTCAAGAAATTAATCAAATTAAAAAAATGACAAATGTTTCGTAAATAAGATTATTAATTCTGTAAAATCATTTACCTTCTACGAGAGCATTTATATCTTCATTAAACAAGTCGTCATGGGAGCAGATATAATCGTCTTGATCTTGATATTCTGATAGAAATCTGACGTAATCATTTTTCAGGAGGCCTTTGTTAAAATCTATTTTGTAAACGACATAATAAAGAAAGATGGTAACACACCTGTCATGGATGGTTGATGGGCAGGATTTTCCTGATATTCCCTCTACTTTTTCTGTAGCTTAGAGAAAGATTTTGCCACTGGACATTTACTTAATGCCTCAGATCTATCTCTCTCTCTCTCTCTCTCTCTCTCTCTCTCTCTCTCTCTCTCTCTCTCTACATTATATGAAAATTGTTAGGTGAAAACTTGTATTAAGATTAACTTAATATATACTACATATATTAGAAATATATTTCTAATAAAACATACTCCGACAAAAACGAATTTCAGCGATGGTGACAATGGCTTATTTAACGCCTATTTTTGATACCCAGTTAGTTTCAAGTTCTCCTGCTTAGAATTCTTGAACCAAGGAGCCGAATCTTAAGCTTATAACGGTAGACTACCATATAATGAATTGATTATTATATTAACGTAGATCGGTATTTACGAACTGGCAATAAAAATGTTTGACGACTAAACTCAGGACATCTCCATGGGGCAGGTCATGCAAGGTTAAAGGTTGTGTCAAGGACCAAATCCCTAATAGCTACTTCTTTCTAATAAACGCCATATTCTTTGAAAGCTTGACTTTCAAGTCAGTGGCCCCTGTGGGCTTGTTCGTATGAATAGGGTTCATTGTCTAAGTTAAGCATATCTTAGTTTAACCAGACCACTGAGCTGATAAACAGCTCTCCTAGGGCTGGACGGAAGGATTAGATTTATTTAACGTGGCTAAGAACCAACTGGTTACCTAGCAACGGGACCTACAGCTTATTGTGGAATCCGAACCACATTATGACGAGAAATGAATTTCTACCAAAAGAAATAAATTCCTCCAATTCTTCATTGGCCGGTAGAAGAGTCGAAAGCTGGGCCAACAGCGTGGTAGCCGAGAGCTCTACCCACCCCTCCAACGAAGAACTAGGGTTCATCGTCTGAATAATAATAATAATAATAATAATAATAATAATAATAATAATAATAATAATAATAATAATAGTAATAATAATAATAATAATAATAATAATAGTTGATGGATTTATTTCCACAATCTTGAGTCACAGATTAGCCTAAACTGATGACAGAAATTACATTATGCGAGTCTTGCTTTAGCGTCATTAATGTAACGACCTTACGCATCTTCGATTGTACATGAATACATAAAATTGTAGTTGATACTTGGTACACAGTTAGCGGGCAAGATACTAAAAGACGTAGTTCCTCGTTGGACAAGTCGGTAGAGTTCTCGGTTAGAACTCTGCTAGGCCCGAGTTCGAGTCCCCGGCCGGCCAATGAAGAATTAGAGGAACTTATTTCTGGTGATAGAAATTAATTTCTCGGTATAATGTGGTTCGGATTCCACAATAAGCTGTAAGTCCCGTTGCTAGGTAACCAGTTGGTTCTTAGCCACGTAAAACAAGTCTAATCCCTCGGGCCAGCCCTAGGAGAGCTGTTAATCAGCTCAGTGGTCTGGTTAAACTAAGGTATACTTACTAAAAGACGTGGGAAAATATGCTCATAAGACGTCCTTAGAGCCTTTTATTCTAAAATGTACTACACTGTCTCGAATTTGCATTTAAATTAATTATTTTGTATGTATATATATATATATATAATATATATATATATATATATATATATATATATATATATATATATATATATATATATATATATATATATATATATATATATATATATATATATATATATATATATATATATATATATATATATATATATATATATATATCCCAGGGGTACAGACTCAAAAGATCTCTCAGGGTGAAGAAGTAAAGGTATATCTCTTACAAGTAATAGGTTTATTTTGTCGACGTTTCACATCATACGATGCATTTTCAAAGCTAGACAACTATAAACAGATTGTATAAACATAAAAAGCCACTTACATGCCAGAAAACTATATATTTATATATATACATATATGCATATATATGTATATACAAACATATATATATACAATATATATATACTGAATATATATATATATATATATATATATATATAATATATATATATATATATATATATATATATATATATATATATATATATATATATATATATATATATATATATATATATATATATATATGTACATGTATATATATGTGTGTGTATGTGTATACACATAAACAGTCTATATAGCCTACATAAACAACACATACATCAGAGGAATGAAATTTTACACAGCAAAGCGAAATACGAAAATAAACTTTAAGCATATTTCTCTCCTATCGAAAACCTGAAATGCCTCTGATGCCGAAGGCTCGAAACGAGCTGAATAAAAAAAAAAATAAAATGGAAGAAAGAAAGCCGCAATAAAAGAGATGATAAAAACTGAACGAAGACATAACGTGAAATGAAAGTAGGACAGAAGGAACAACAATAAGAATAGATATAAGAGGGACACGGCAGAGCCCAGAAGACATGCTGGCAAATGCGCGCCCGAGAAGGCACACAAAGCAAATAAGATGCGGATGTTCAAGGTCAACAGTAACCGGACCTGCGAGATGGGGACGCCCCGCAAAAGAGTCGGTTTTAGATGGCCCGGGGGGCATCGCGAACGGCATCAAGTTCTTCCGGGGGACTTTGATGAGTCGTAAAAGAAGTATATGTTGGGGGAACTGGTGCGATCAAGAGGCAGCGTTGATACCCAAATACAGACAAAAGTCATAATTTCTTTTCTCTCTCTCTCTCTCTCTCTCCTGCAACTTGAGGGTCTCAGGACCACTCCTTCTACCCTTCTACCACCCCCCCTCTCTCTCTCTCTCTCTCTCTGCAACTTGAGTCTCAGGACCACCAGCGTTTTTGGGGCACTTTTTTTTTTATCATATTTTGCTCTCTCTCTCTCTCTCTCTCTCTCTCTCTCTCTCTCTCTCTCTAGTTTTTTTATCATATTTTGCTCTCTCTCTCTCTCTCTCTCTCTCTCTCTCTCTCTCTCTCTCTTTTTTTATCATCATTTTTTTATCTCCCTCTCACTCTCTCTTTCTCTCGCCTCCGGGTCATAATAAGAGAGTGGTCTACTCAGCATTGGGCTGCGCAGGTCGGTATGTGACACGAAGACCAGTGCTGAAAAATTATAACAATTAAAAATGTTTGGATCTGATGACACTTTTCCCCTTCCATATGTAAAAAAAAATTGTATAAATTAATTAAGTTAATGCATGCATATACATATGTATATAAAAGTGCACAATGTAGATGCTTGTATGTACATAAGTAGTGGATATATATAAAACTTATAGTTTTCTAGTTCGTCTAACAGTGAAAGCTAATACGCTGGGCTCCTTTTATCTTTTCGTCTTTGTGCACTAGCATCTTCTCTCTCTCTCTCTCTCTCTCTCTCTCTCTCTCTCTCTCGTTACAATAAACTACATTAGCTTTCTGCAGGTGCGTGACTTCACAAGCACATGAAGTACACGAATACCAAAGTTAGTTGACAATGTTTGCACTTAACGAGGCGGGGCTGAGGCTCCGAAACTGAATTCCATCAGCATTTCAAATGCCCATGTTTCACTGGTGTTTCCTCCGTAGGGGTGGGGTAGCGCCGTCAGTATACCTCACTTGGTGCACTGTAGGCATTATTAAGGTTCTTTGCCGAGTCCCTTCGACCCTTAGCTGCAACCCCTTCTAACCCTTTTACTGTACCTCCGCTCATTTTCTCTTTCTTCTATCTTACTTTCCATCCTCTACAAACAATTGTTTCATAGTGCAATTACCAGGTTTTCCACCTGTTGCACCTTTCAAACTTTTTACTCTCTATTTCCCCTTTCGGCGCCGAATTACCTCATAGGTCCCAGCGCTTGGCCTTTGACCTAAATCTCACATTTCAATTCCAATTTATTAGTGTTTCCTCTTCAATACTGCTTTTCAGGGAAAGCTTTCCACGACTCTATCATCAGTAAGATAATTTTTTCCTTTGAGCATTAAGTTTTGCTGGGAATATCTTTCCAGGTGTGAATATCAAGTTGACTTAAAATTCAACACCTTGCTGGACACCACTATTCAAAAAAATTCATGTACTTTCTTTTGATAATCAAGAGAATATTTAATTCGGCATCTGATAACAGCTTTTATTAGGAATACTCATTTTCTTCCCGTGTGAATATTTACTGAATTAGCGATAAGTACTTTCATTCGAATATTAGATCTGTGAGAACCACGTGATATTTTGCAACGTATGAGTTACTTTTATTTTATCCTGTGCCCTCTTTTTCTTTTGCAGTGTGACTGTTTAGTTGACTAGCAAGAGGCAAGACAGACATTACCTCATTTCACACGATACCGAGAGAGAGAGAGAGAGAGAGAGAGAGAGAGAGAGAGAGAGAGAGAGAGAGAGAGAGAGAGAGAGAGAGAGAGAGAGTTATTATTCCGAGTACGACCCGTTTGCCTCTTCAAGAGATGTTAATTTCGGCCTTAAATCTTGTTAGAGGGTGCTTCTGAAATATTCTTTCTCCCTTGGGACACGGAATTTTCTCAGTCGCCATTGCAAATTATACAAAGAGAAAGGGACGAGACAAAGGCGAAGCAGGGGGTCACATTTAATCGCTTGGGGGAATTTGGTCTATTGCATCTTTCCCTCAAAGGGTTCGTCTGCAGGCAACTTACGTGAAGAATGTTTAAAGTATCGCACATAATTTAACATAAGGATTCGTCAAATGATTCTAATGTCAGTTTTGGGGTTATATTTTTTTTTCTAAACTGGTATGTGTTTGACGTCACCTCTCTCTCCTTCTCACACACACACACACACATGCATTTATAAGTATATAAATATGTGAGTATATGTATGTATGTATGTGTACATATATATAGATATATATATATATATATATATATATATATATATATATATATATATATATATATATATATATATTACATATTTATATAAATATACATAAATATAAGTAATATGCACACACAAATATATATATATATATATATATATATATATATATATATATATATATATATATATATATATATATATATATATATATATATATATATATTGCCTGTGTTTCAGTTGGCAGCACCTTGCCCTTCAACTGAAAGTCCTGGTTTCGATCTCGATGTCAGAAATATATATATATATATATATATATATATATATATATATATATATATATATATATATATATATATATACGCACACATACTCGTATATATAAACTAGAGACGTAAGGGTAGTGTAGGGAAAGGTTCTCGTAAAGAGCTGTGTGATAGAAAGGGATGTTTATAGAAAAAATAAAACAGGTTTTTATGAGTACGGAGGGATTAAAATGGCCATCATTGTAATAAGTTTCTCGAAGACACTTTACGTGTTCTGAATGTCGGATTGTGTTGAATCTATCATTAATGTAATTAGTAAAGATTACTATACACCTTAGCTGATGAATATGCGTTGCTTTGTAAAAATAAGAAGAAAAAACCCTTTTGCTTATCGACCATTAATTCTTCCCTGTTTTGACGAACTGGCAGATCCCATTTTTTAAAGTTTTTGAGTTTTACTGTCAAAGTTTCTCAATTTCTTATACTCTACAACATCTAAAATTTTCAGCTGTCTGCGTTGTCAGATTTTCCAGCAAAATTTCCACAAAGGATGAGGTAATTAGACGCTCTGAATAATGTGAAAATCTTTGAAGCCTATTTCCTCAGAATGATGAAAAAATGGCTTACGCCAGTTCGTCAAACTAGGGACGAATTGTACAATTTATCGCAATTAGAAGCTGTGGTTAATTTTCCTCGTAATGAAGTAAGAGAAATAATTCTCTTGCTCACTTAAAATGACCATTAACCTCGAAATTTTCAGGAATTGGCTTAATTAAATCTTGCAAGTAATTATCTACGAGCAGTCTAATATATCCTCACACGTGTACTCACCTACGCATTTCGCAGCCCCTTCACGTCTGCTGACCTGGCTGACTGACTAACTAATATGGATTTTACAATTCACAGATTTTCGTACATTTCACTGTAGATTTTACATATATGCAAAATTTGCTATATATATGGAACAGAATAGAATATAGAATTTAGGCTAAAGGCCAAGCGCTGGACCTATGAGGTCAATCACTGCTGAAACTGAAATTAACAGCAAAACGGGTTGAAAGGTGTAACAGGAGGAAAACCTCGCAGTTGCACTATTAATCAATTGTTAGGAGAGGGTGGAAAGTAAGATGGAAGAAAGAGAATATGAACGGAAGTACAATGAAAGGAATGAAAGGGTGGTGCAGTAGAGGGTGCAGGGACGTTGCAAAGAACCTTAAGTAACGCCTACAGTGAACCACATGAGGTGACTGACGG
>NC_089756.1:14078725-14113725 GCF_040412425.1 Macrobrachium rosenbergii
AAGCTGAGGAAACTTAAAATTTCCTTTTTTCCCCATTTCTGAAAGGAATAAAAACACAGATATCTACGTTAGTGTCTGCAGATCTTTCAATTCATCAATAGTCACAATAATATCTCCTTTTCCAGTGGCATCTTTGCCACGTAATGAAAAGAGATCGATATATAATCTAGTAAATAAAATGATCTTCCATCGTTCATCGGGTTGCTTATGTGACAGGCGCCACCTGGCGTCAGAGCGATGGTGGCAATCAGGCATTTGGGAAGGGGCTCCCTGATTAATGATTATGTCTTCACTTTATTATTATTTTTATTCCTTTTTACAAAAATCATTCTGTATGTGTATACGATGACTACGTTTGACTAACATTTTTCCATCCAAATATACTTTTATTATATATATATATATATATATATATATATATATATATATACACACACGTATATATACATAAAGTATATATACGTATATATACAACAACTACTTATTCATATGTCCAATTTCATAAAGGCTGTGGCGATGATAGAGCAGAATATGAAATTTAAAAGCATGCGGGGCCAAAACAATAACAAATGAACTAGCCTAGTTCTTAAAAGATTGACTAAGTATTTCAACATCACAGTGGAGACAAATCATTTATGAACGAGAACTTTGTCAGGAAATGAAATGTAAAGGAGGCTTTAAAGATGACAGTGACGACAAACAGCAATCAATGGCAAGTAATAATAATAATAATAATAATAATAATAATAATAATAATAATAATAATAATAATAATAATAACAGTGCAGCAAAACGTTTGAAGAAGCCTGGGTGGTAACTGATTGATTGATAAGGCAGTGCATTGAAAGATTCAAGTACGGTGCATGGATTACCGTTATGGCCACATAACAACAGAGGCGAGCAATAAATTTATCTGACAAAAGTACAACGACCTTTCACTTACAAAAATAAAGGAAACGCGCACACAAACACACACAGCTACTGGGAATTTTCGCACAGTGACCTTTCACTCATAAAAAAATAAACACCACACACACACACACACACACAAACACTGCTACTGTGAACTTCCATGACGTGACAGTCACCATCCATCAGGGTCATCGATGTCATCATCATTATTACCCCCAGGATTGTAATCACCATTACTGCGCTGTTATGATGAATCTTCATTCCATTTTTAGAAGGCGACCTGCTCGTTCATAATCCCTGCTTCAAGGTCATTGCACAGAGTAACCCACCTATATTAGTTTATGAGGTTTAGTTTTAGGATACAAAATCTCTCTCTCTCTCTCTCTCTCTCTCTCTCTCTCTCTCCGACCCCAATGCAAACTACCTTTGAGCTATATCTTGAACATATTTTTGCACTTTCCAGATAGTAAGGCCTTCCTTCCCGATGCTCCCATTGCCCATATATATATATATATATATATATATATATATATATATATATATATATATATATATATATATATATATATATATATATATATATATATATATATACAATCATGAAGCTACAAATGTCGCTTAATATCAAATCCACGCTACCTCGGGAATATCCCCGATGGGGAATTATCACCGAAGGGGAATTTATAAGTGATAAATGGACGGGCACTCAGTGGTAGCGTCGACTGGAGTTGCTGGATGGCGCGTCTGTGTCGTGGGATCGAGACTCGGCAGTGCCCGTCCATTTATCACTTATAAAAGCTCAGTGGTAGCGTCGACTGGAGTTGCTGGATGGCGCGTCTGTGTCGTGGGATCGAGACTCGGCAGTGCCCGTCCATTTATCACTTATAAATTCCCCTTCGGTGATAATTCCCCATCGGGGATATTCCCGAGGTAGCGTGGATTTGATATTAAGCGACATTTGTAGCTTCATGATTGTATATAAATCACGGTGTGATAAAAAATGTCATATATATATATATATATATATATATATATATATATATATATATACCAGGGCATACATATAATATATATCTCTATATATATATATATATATATATATATATATATATATATATATATATATACCGGGCATATATATATATATATATATATATATATATATATATATATATATACTGGGCATACATATAATATATATCTCTATATATATACACTATATATTTATATATATATATATATATATATATATATATATATTCAAATTTATATATAGGCTCTATATATATATATATATATATATATATATATATATATATATATATATATATATATATATATATACATATACATATTTACATATGTTATTTGTGCTGGGGTCCGTCCATCATTACATAATGCAAAGACCTCGCACAATCTGACATTAAGTGAAGACTTGCTACATATTTATTAACTCCCCGAATCTTCTAGCACCCATAACGGGAATCCGATCTTCTATTAACTTCGTAGATGGCCACGGCTATGAGCGATTTTATCGCCAATATTCATGAAGATAAAATGAGTGATTAAATGTTCATTAAGGTTGAGGGGACACTCAAGCTTGCCTTTATGCCTGCATACCCTCAGGAGATATAGTAGCAGATATTCGGTATTGATTTTAACACGAAATTACTGTCATGGATATGAACTGCAAAGTTGAGAATCATATAGTGAGGGAATTTGAATGCAAGGATTATATACTGGCATTCAGTTATATGGTAATACGTTTAATTTGAAATCAACTTGAAAATCAGGTAACGGACGTTCTTTAAATGTAAGTGTTGTACACCGAATGCCAAGTAAAAATACTACGTCACGTATTAATTTTCACGTAATTATATAAACATGAAGATAGAAGATCCAGCAGATATTAAAGGTTAAGTATAAAATTTTCTTTTTTCCTTTTTAAAAAACATCGTCGGCGGAAGAGAGATCAGGTCATGCCCAGAGCACACCTGGCAATGGCCTCACCGACGCTTCCCGCTGGACTAACTTATTATTATCCATTGTCATTTATTATCACTGGTACTGCTGTTTCCTTTCACATCAAGGAGAAATACAAAGAAATATGGTGGCGTTGCAACTGCCACGGCCAATAAACCCCACTTACTATAATTTAGCAAAAAGGAAAACATAAAATTATTTGTTCCAACAAATTTACATGCTCATGAACATTCTCTGAACTTAAGGACATGCCATCAAAGCCGAATTAAAAAAAAATATTGATACAAGGCAAGAAAAGAAAGACTAAGATCTTTTAAAAGATTAACTAACCAGGTAAAGATATATAAATAATAATAATAATAATAATAATAATAATAATAATAATAATAATAATAATAATAATAATAATAATAATAATGTAGACCGGGATTACCCTAAAATATATAGGAAAATGAGCGGATCGATTCAAGTTGTTTTCGAATGTGAACATAAATTTTCACCCTCGATTTTACTCATCAGTGATAACTTTAATTCAACTACGTTTAAATGTGTCCTAAAGCTGCGTAAAAAGATTACGATCACTGTTAGAAAAAGGCTATTTTGGGAGAGTATAATTAGTGTATAATTAATGTACGTGACTTACTCCCGCGGGCAAGAAGGGGCCGCGGAAATAGCAGAGTTAGTTTACTTTGATACTGGGCCTTTGCCCTAAAATTAACCAAAAATCTGGACAAGTGCCTGAGAGAGAGAGAGAGAGAGAGAGAGAGAGAGAGAGAGAGAGAGAGAGAGAGAGAGAGAGAGAGAGAGAGATTCAAAGGCGGCCCGTCGAGGCAGTTCGAAATAATTTAATTTTTGTCACTATTTATTTCAGTTTCATATACTGAATGAATTTTATGCAAAATAATTTAAAACGCTAAGATCTTTACCAGAAAAAAAGACCTTAATTCCTTAATTTATTTTTTCTTTGATAATATAATGTCCGCTGTCACGTTGTTAATAAACATACTGTACTGTTCGTTTTTTATCTAACAACATTAAGAACGTCATCCATTCTTCACTTTAAAAAAAATCTTTATGTGTACAACACTTACTTTCTGCTTATTCGAATGATTAAATGAATCTCCGCTTCCTTTCCTCAAAGATGTTTTGTACTGTATAATTGTTCTCGTTTTTGTCACCCCTTAAATGGCACCACTCGACTCGAGTGAAATGTATAGAGGCCTAATCTACAAACTGGCAACTCTCCCGACAGAAAACAGCTGTAAATACGCAGTTTGTCATGAAAATGTTTACGTTTGTCACCTTACCCCGATTAGTAAGAATAGCAGCGTCTAACAGAGTCGCTCATTCTCTTGTTACAGTTTTTTTTTTTCTTAAGTCAATCTCGGTCAAATGGAATTTAAAGATTAAGTTTCATACTAAGATGACTTTGTTGGTTGTTCACTCGAGAACATGTTGCTGCTATTCGTGCATTTGTTTACGTCACAGTGAGTAATGTTATCTAGTTTTTTAATGTTCTTTGTGAAGTATAAATGCCATACAAAATAATGAGTTTTTAACGTTCTTTGTGAAGTATAAATGCCAAACAAAATAATTAGTTTTTTAATGTTCTTTGTGAAGTATAAATCCCAAACAGAATAATAAGATCTTGAATGAGTGGTTTCACATAAGACTTCGCAAAGTTTTTGGAAGTTTGAAGTGGATTCCAATATAAAATATGTCAATAAATCTCGTGCAGAAAGCCCTAAGAAATCACAGATTATTATGACATAACTTATCACATAACTAGACATTCCACAAGGGGTTATTGCATTTATATATTCGCATCCCTCGAAATTTCGAATAATTCCAAACATCAGAAACTAAACGACAGCATTAATGCCGTAGTAATTTTTTAAAAATTGTCACTGAAAGAACCAGTTTTAACGATAAAATAATTCCACGAATCTGAAATATTCTAAAAAAATCGAAATAAAAAAGTATGAAAATCGTAAATATCAAGTTACTACGAGAGGTGAAATACTCGGTATAAAAAAAAAATAAAAAAGAATAAAAATCGTAAATTTCAAGTTACTACGAAAGGTGAAATATCAATAAAAAAAATAAAAAAGTATAAAAATCGTAAATTTCAAGTTACTACGAAGGGTGAAATATTAATAATAAAAATAAAGTATAAAAATCGTAAATTTCAAGTTACTACGAAAGGTGAAATATTAATAAAAGAAAATAAAGTATAAAAATCGTAAATTTCAGGTTATTACGAGAGGTGAAATATTCAATAAAAAATAAAAAAAATAAAAAAGTATAAAAATCGTAAATTTCAAGTTGCTGCAAGAGGTGAAATATTCAATAAAAAAAATAAAACATAAAAAAGTATAAAAATCGTAAGTTTCAAGTTACTACGAGAGGTGAAATATTCAATAAAAAAAACATAAAAAAGTATAAAAATCGTAAACTTTAAGTTACTGCGGGAGGTGAAATATTCAATAAGAAAAATAAAAAAAGTATGAAAATCGTAAATTTCGAGTTACCACGAGAGGAAAAAGTCGACCGAAACAGCTGAAATATTTACGCTCCAATTGCTCTCGCCAGTGCAGTACAAAGTGACGAATAATTATTTCCGGAGTGTCTCCGCAAACAGTTTGCGGCGCGGGGCTCACCCGATGGCCCTTATGGCAGAAAAGTACTGCGAAATTAGTTCACTGTGTCGGGGACAAAAACAAACGGTTAAAAATGATGGATTTCAATTTAGCTCAACAACTTTATTTTTGTCTTTTTTTTCTTTTTTTTTTTAGCCTGTCGCCTATTTAGAGGTTGGCAACAAACTGGTGAAACGCGCTGACTCTTTCTGTTATTTGGTAATGTTATGAGAAACTCGTATATCTGTGTTTTTGGTTACGGTAAAATGCGTTGTTTTATTTCCTCTTTTTTGGTCTAAGGCTATATTTTCAAGATGCCTCTTGAAATTTATTGGCTTCTTAAGCAGTTTTCTTAATACGTTCTAAACTTAACAAAGACAGAGAGAGAGAGAGAGAGAGAGAGAGAGAGAGAGAGAGAGAGAGAGAGAGAGAGAGAGAGAGAACTGAAGACCTCTTATTTTACTCTGGGACTTCAAATATCTTCATTATCTTCATTTACCTGGCCAAAGACCTTACTTAGTGGTTAAACCTAATCCTTCTTCCCCCACCCCACCCACCTCTTTATCCTGTTTTCATCGGGTCTGGGCTGGATAAAGGCATTTGGCTGCTTATGAAGTGAATACAAGGTATGAAAATATCAATTATAATTCTAAGATTTCAATGAACAAAAGGCATGGAAATATCAATTATAATTCTAAGATATCAATGAATAAAAGGCATGAAAATATAAATAAAAAATCTAAGATATCAATGAATAAAAGGCATGAAAATATTTAAAATCTAAGATATCAATGAATAAAAGGCATGGAAATATCAATTATAATTCTAAGATATCAACGAGTAAAAGGCATGAAAATATCAATCATAATTCTAAGATGTTTCAATGAATAAAAGGCATGAAAATATAAATTATATTTCTAAGATATCAATGAATAAAAGGTATGAAAATATCAATTGCAGCTCTATGATATCAATGAATAAAAGTCATGAAAATATCAATCATAATTCTAAGATATCAATGAATAAGAGACATGAAAATGTCAATTATAATTCTGAGATAAACACTTAATTTACTTAATTTTGGCAGTTGAATGTGTTCCTTTTTAATTGTAAGAAGACCAACACTAACAAAGCATTCAAATTCCACTCAGTCCACTGAGAGATAGAGAAGAAAGCAAAATAAGTGTTAATGGACCATCCCTCTTAGCTGATAACAGAGCAGCCTCTTAAAACAAGACTGATTAAAGAGCTAGTCAAAGGAATGCTTCAACCACTAGATGTTTAAGCTGACTTTTTACTTTCTATCTTCATTCTCATAAACGTCTGCGAGGAAATGTACTGACATAAGGTGCGATGAATGCATTTGATTTAAAAGCTGCCTGGATGAACAGATTACGTGAATTTGTCTTGAACAACTTGTCTGGCGATTAACTTATGATTACACATGTGTATGCGTGTGTGTCCATATACATATATACATACATACACACACATAAACATATATGTGTATATATATACATATATATACATATATATATATATATATTTATATATATATATATATATATATATATATATATATATATATATATATATATATATATATATATATATATATAACAGATAAGGATAACTTAAGTGTTTGAGAATAGTTTGTTCATGTGGAAAGAATGTAGATTTATAGTTTGATAAAAGAGAAAGATTGGAAGACATATATCATGGAGAAAGAAGTATGGGAAAGGACGGGGATCAAGGTACAGGAAGTAAGACAGTGGGCGCAAGACAAGGATGAATGGGTGCAGTTTATGTCGGATATTCAATACACTACTGATGAGCCTTCTGTGAGGGTAAATATGGATTTTTTTTTACTGGGGATTCATCCAATACTCTGCAGTGAAAGGATGAGAGTGGCAGTGACTGGTGTGTTGCTTTACTCTCTAGAGCCAACCTCCTGTTGCCGGAGAAAGCACAGTGATTTATATATATATATATATATATATATATATATATATATATATATATATATATATATATATATATATATATATATATATTATATAATGGACTTCAGTCATAAACTTTGTCATTCAAATGTTTCAGCGCAATGTATGCTATCATATCTTAGACTGACAAAGGAGGTGTCATTAGCGTTGATTTGAATACAAGAATGAGATACTGCAATGAGTAAATATTCAAACCTTGGGTACGTATGTTTTCGCTTTTGGTACCAAAAGTAACAAGGAATTGGTACATATACTTAAAGATAACAATACTAAATAAATGTAAAGAAAACGCTAATAAATTTTGAAGTAAGTGAACAAAGGAATAAATAATCAATACAGGGAATGTTTCTTAGAAGCTTGCCGCACTATTTCAGTTGTAAATACCCCTGATTCATGACTAATTTCTTATTGAGTTGTTATTGGAATGGAATGGAATATAAAATTTAAGCCAAGGGCCAAGCGCTGGACCTATGAGGTCATTCAGCGCTGAAAGGGAAAATGAGAGTAAAAAGTTTTTAAAGGTGTAACAGGAGGAAAACCTCGCAGTCGCACTATGAAACAATTGCTAGGAGAGAGTGGGAAGTAAGAGGGAAGACAGAGCGCATGAACGGAGATACAGTAAAAGAAATGAAAGGGGTTGCAGCTAGGGGCCCGAAGGGACGCTGCAAAGATCCTTAAGTAATGGCTACAGTGAACTGCGTGAGGTGCACTGATGTCACTACCCCCTACGGAGATTGAGTTCATTCTACTTAATTACTGGCAAGCACTTTGTACCCCTTTTACTTATTACGAAGATCATTTTTACCTCCAGGAAAATACTTAACAATTACTTTTCCTTAATCTATTGCATCCTCGACTCACTTCTCGAAATAATTTCACTGACGAAATCTGTTCATAAAAGATATTGAAATAAAACAGCGGTTTCAAGAGGCTTCCTTTGAGCTAATACCAGATCAGACAACAAACTTTGGAGTGAAGTTGTTAACAAAAAAGGAAGACTCAAGTTCAGAGCTGAAAGTTGCCAGTAAACTCTTTTTAGATACCCACGAGGCTGTAATGAATACGAAACATATAATCAGTATTATTATTTGTGTTATTCGCCAAGTTCGTCTTTCGTTTCCCCAATGAGAGTTTTCGTTTGTGCCACAGAGTGTTTCCACTGGGGTATTTGTGTTTGTCAACAACAGCTACAATAATAATAATAATAATAATAATAATAATAATAATAATAATAATAATAATAATAATAATAATAAAGGGTTGCAACCCCATTCAAAATGTACATGCTGAAAACAAGAAGGTAACAGGGGAAGGGCCTTGCATTTGATTATATATATATGTATATATATATATATATATATATATATATATATATATATATATATATATATATATATATATATATATATATATATATATATATATATATATATATATATAATAATGAAAAGTGTTGAGTCAGAACGAGGTTTAACAGCTGCGGCAAAGAAAGGCACGAAATCGCCAATGACAAGTTACATGGACCCAATAAAATGTCTCGAAGGAGCCAACTGCATAAAATTGACTTTAACCAGACCGATCCCATTCGGCTCCAACAAGCTCCCCCCGTGATAAACGCCCATTAACAGTCACCGAAAACAACTTAAGGAGATCATTAACCTCCAAAGACACAGTATAAAGACTGGGCAAAAAAGCACCTGCTATTACTTCGTGCGATTTAAGACCTATGATAATGCAGGCGAGAGGTACAGAACATGACGTGGTTCAGCGAACAATGTAGAGATGGAGCTTAAACAAGCCATTTTCTCCAACAAAGGAAGCAAAGAGATAAGCTAAATAATACACGAAAAAATGTCTAGGCTATCACGATGAAAGAAAGAAAGAAAAAAAAAAAGTTTGGTAAATGCTAAGATTAATAGTTACAAATTGCATGGCTGAAGCGCATGTTGTACACCTATTAGGCAAACTGAATTCATGATGGCAAGAGGGAGCTTCACTATGACAGGATAGAATAATAACATTTATTAAAATTTCTTGTTAAAAAGGATGGCTGTATTATGCATAATACAGGCATCCTTTTTAATAAGACCTGTTTAAAAGAGGGTCTATTCCCTTCATTTATTAATATTATTATTATGGTCACAAAGAAATGGATCAATCTCGTAATGAATTAGTCTACAGAATGAATAATATCAGCAGTAACACTTAGTCAATGTTATTATGTAATGTCTGAGGGTGAATAACGAGTTCAGAAAGAATGCTTGCGTTATGAGGTCAGTTCTTTACAATTCCCGTTTCCCTTAACCTGAAAACTTCATAGAACCTTGTCATGAGTTTTCCCCGTAGGGGTTTACCGCCGTCAGTGCACCTCACATGGTGCACTGCAAGCATTACTTAAGGGTCTCTGCAACGTCCCTTCGGCCCCTAGCTGCAACCACCCTCATTCCTTTCACTTTACCTCCGTTCATATTCTCTTTCTTCCATCTGACTTTCCACCCTCTCTAACAATGGTTTCATAGTGCAACTACGAGGTTTTCCCCCCTGTTACACCTTTCAACCCTCCTTTACCATCAATTTCTCTTTCA
This sequence comes from Macrobrachium rosenbergii, assembly GCF_040412425.1. Taxonomy (NCBI): domain Eukaryota; kingdom Metazoa; phylum Arthropoda; class Malacostraca; order Decapoda; family Palaemonidae; genus Macrobrachium; species Macrobrachium rosenbergii. The sequence goes on from NC_089756.1 coordinate 14,088,848, forward strand.
GCGCTGAATGACCTCAAAGGTCCTAGCGCTTGGCATTTTGCCTAAATTCTATATTCTGTTCTCTTCATTTCAAGAGTTCAGACGACATTATTGCAATTCATGCGAAACACATTTTGACCGTTTTTCACTGCGAGTAATGCGGCAAATATACAAATACATTTAAGAATACATTTCCCCTTAGAAGGGGTATGATTACTTGCCGTAAGCGTATTTAACACACGTGTCCATTTATACATACACGTAAAACACAAATCCTTATTTCTCTCACAATATACGCGTTTAGCCAAGAATGCGAACCCGTAATCTTCTAACTACTGTATATACAATTTACTAATTAGGTAAAAAAGAGCACAGTGGGCTTTCAATGGAGCATGACCATGCATCCGTCCCTGAGTGAAACCTGGAACCTTTCACTTCTACGAGCGAGAATGCTACCAGTCACACCATCATATATATATATATATATATATATATATATATATATATATATATATATGTATATATATATATATATGTATATATATATATATATATATATATATATATATATATATATATATATATATATATTTATACATACACACACACACACACACACACACACACACACACACACACACACATATATATATATATATATATATATATATATATATATATATATATATATATATATATATGTGTGTGTGTGTGTGTGTGTGTATGTATGTATACATACTAGAGCGTACCATACAAGCATTCTAGAGCATTTACCGGTTGTACCCTCCAGAACTTGGTTCGTGAGTTTGTTTACCTCCTTCAGTTATTTAGCAGTTCATCAACTTTGCAACAAGGTATTGCTACCGGTAACCTTTTACTCTGTTCACCTTTAAAATGCATCTCACTTTCTACTGTACTCTTCATGAATCCTTTTCACGTCACCGTTCTGTTCCTTTGCAGTCTTAAACTATTTGTTTTTATCAAATTGGCTTGAGTGTCAATGACCTTTGCTCGTAAGTCATGCTTTTAATTAATTGGCTTCAGTATCGATGACCTTGGCTTTGCGATGCCAGCCTATGTGCAAAATCAGTCAACACTGGACGAGGATACACGGGGCCACACCCTTTCTCCGTCGTCACCATAAATCACCTTTAAATAATGTAGCAATAAATTGTTTAAATTTTAAAGAAGTCTGAGTGGTACAACATTTATTCTTAACCTTATTTAATCCCGTTGTTTGTGTATAGAGGACAACGTCTGGCAAGGCAGTCTACAGTATGTCAGGCTTGGCTGCAAAAGGCAATTAACTGAAGAAGGTGATTTTTTTTTAACACTGATGTTTATCGATAACGTGCGGAAGAACGGAAGCATATTTATTATGCTCTTTCCTGACTGAAGAATTACTTAGAAAGTTGACATGAATCAATGCACAGAAACCACAAGCTGAAATGCACAGACAAAACTCATATGGAAATGCACAGACATAACGCATTAAAAATGTACAGACCAGGAGCATACAGAAACGCGCAGACAAGAGGCATACAGAAATGCACAGAGAATATTCATGCCGAAATATACGAAGGAAACCAATGCATAAATACAAGGAAAAATATTCGAAATACACAATTAGGCCAGATTTGTTGAACTGCATGGAAAATTCATGTAGAAATGCAGAGCCAGGACGAACCGAAATGTACGGAAATTGACCCTGCAGAAATACACATACAACACATATGCAGAAATATAACGAGAGAAAAGGGGTGTAGCAGGAATGTACAGAAATGCGATATGCAGAAACCCAAACCCAAGGGACCTACTGAAATACACAGACCACTATGGTAGATGCAGGCAGTGTAAGTTGAAGAATTCCTTACACCAGGATCAAATGCCACCATCGCGTCATTGTTTAAAGCTCGAGGCCAAGTCTTAAAAAACAGTAGGTTGAATAATGCATGTCCCAACTGGCTGTTTAATTTAGTACATTTTTTGTTGATTGTAAAGTAAAATGGAGTAAAATGCTAAAGCTTACTACTGCAATCTTACTTTTCATCACTTGGGTTTTCTTTTAGAGTGGCTACAGAAATATTCCCTGTAAGCGAATTTGACACTGAAAAATATAAAATATTTAGAACGAATGATGCAATCTCCGAGACACGGAACTAAAGAGGGCTTTATAATGGGACACACTGTTACAGAGGCGTGAACCTGCATTTTTGGGTGCAGTGAGAGTGTGGGCGTAACGAGAGAGAGAGAGAGAGAGAGAGAGAGAGAGAGAGATTTGCGTCATCGATATAATATCGACAGCCATAATTAGCGTTCGACCGCATGTTATTGTTGAGGGCCCAGCAACCCAGTAGGTAGACAACTGTTTGAAGGGAGATTTAAATGCCTACGACCAAAGTCCAAACCTCTTTTATCTGCACCACGGCATCAGCCATCGCTGGCCAATCGCGAGAAAAAGCTCCCCAGAGGACCAGCATAGGGTTATAGGTCAGGGTTCCGTTGTGGTGTGAGTCGCTTAGGTCCGTTTAGCGGCTAAGCGTTTGCATCCTAAAACATTCGAAATGTCAGCTCCGCGTCACGTAAAGAAGTTACATTTGCGCGCTGATTCATCGAACCCTTTTCTTTCACGTCTGAGTACGAATACCTACGATGATAGATATTCCTGTATTACAATGACTTTTTTTCTTTCTTTTCCGCTGAATGTTTTAATTATAATTCAGTGATCTGTTTTTCTGTTTCTATAAACTAACTGATATCATGTTCACTGTCTATTTTATTTGGAATATATTACATATGCATCCTGTACGGAGGCGATCTTTCTTCTCATGGCGATCAGCTGCTAGTTTTCAAACCGAATTTTCAGTTTGCTAATGATATAAAATAAACATGAAGCCATTATTCAGTTTTTTTGTTATTTAATATTTTTTCTTCAGAAGGATTTCAATATTCCTTTATTATCTTTCCTATTCCTATCACCTTATACCATTCACTTACACCTCATTCCGCCCCCTTAGAAAAGAAAAATCATGAAGTCATTATTCAGATGTTTCTTATGTAATGTATTTTTTTCCCTACGATTTCAATATTCCTCGATCCCTTCCCTATTCCTGCTACCTTATACCATTCACTTACACCCCACTCCGTCTCATTAAAAAAAAAAAAGTCGATTATCTTCATTGCTTATGATCCTAAAGTGGTATTTTATAACAAGCGAAGGTGTTAAGGTAGTACATCCCTTTTTGCTACTAAAATTCCCTCTTAACCATTCCCTTACACTTTAACTGCGATCTCTCTCTCTCTCTCTCTCTCTCTCTCTCTCTCTCTCTCTCTCTCTCTCTCTCACACACACACACACGATAGCAATGATGGACGGAAACTACTAATTACGTGTAAGGTAATGGGAATGTGGGCAGGTACTTTAATAACTACGTATAAACAGAAACTACTACTTATGTAAAAGTTAACATAAAATGCGAGCAGATTAACTTAACATTTTTCGAATTATATATAAATGGGCATTGATGTCTAGAACAGTTTGCCCTGTACTCTTGTGATTTTTGGAAAGTCACAGTGGCAGTGATACCAATTCTTTCACCCATTATGCACCCTCTGACTTCTCAAACCATCGATCAGTACATATATTAACCTGACGTTGAACACAGAATGTCTGTAAATCAAAACTAATTAGATACAAATGACACTATAATGGATATAAGCAATTACCTGACACCGCAATGACTTTATTATATTCTCTCTCTCTCTCTCTCTCTCTCTGTCTTACATTTTTACTAGTCACCTAATTAGCCCTTGGAAACATTACTGTACGTAAACTCCAGGTTCAGACGCCCTACTTTAAAAACTACAAGTATGAAATCAAATGTGACAACAATGACTGATGATGAAAATTTGTCTGGCTATTTTGCAAACCAGAATTGGTGTCAAGGTCGATAGTGTTTTGCCCTGGATTCCTCTGCGTGACCAACCTTGAAACTGTATACTTCTTGCACGAGAAATATTTTTCCTTTTTTTTTTAACCGCTTATTTTTAAATATTAAAATTCTCGCTATCATGACACCATTTCAGGAGTCTCATGATCGGAACTGGAAAATAAATCATACGTACTTTTTTTTTTGAACTTGATTAAACAACAGCCGCGTCCGTTTTCTGATAAAATCAGTATCAATAAGAAATTTTATCATTTAACAATAATAATTTCGAACTGGTGTATAAATAGATTAAATCTGATGAAAAAAATTGAATTCAAATAAGTTCTATAATTATAATCAGATTTGTGATTACTTACAATTTAATGGAAGGACACTTTAGGATCAAGTTGCATCTACAGTACTTCCAAAACTTAATTTGAACATATTACCCCTTCAAGGGGTATAATGAAATTATCCTTACTCTTTTACTTAGTCTACGTTTTTCTTTTTATTTGTGGGATTATTAACAATTCGTTGAAATTGTATATATAGACTCACCACATTCACGGTAATATTTCATGCATATGGCAACAGAGAAAATAGCACTGATTTGATCGTAATTATTCTGAACCCTCCTATTTTTACACGTTGGCTTGTACCTGGAAATTAGTTTCTATATCTCGCTTTCCCTGAATACCGCCCCACCCACAAAAATGCAAACATACACACACACATATATATTATTTATATACAAGAATATATATATGTATATATATATAATATATATATATATAATATATTTACATATATATAGTAATATACATACGTTTATATATATATATATATATATATATATATATATATATATATATATATATACATATATATACACATACATTTCGTGTTACATATTCTTCTCGTACATATAAGTACCCAGGACAACACCGGCATACTCACACTCATATCCTGACACGTGTATCATTTCAGATTCCACAATCTCGGCCATAGCGAAATGCGGCATGTCAGCTCTCGCCCTTTAAGTAATCTTCAGCAATTTTCAGGCCGGCTTAACCACGCCGAAGGTCACGGCCAGTTGTTATCGGGGGAAGAAACAAAAAATAAAGCTACGTATTTTTCACCCAACATTTTCCGGGAGTTTCCGTCGGTATCGATTTCGCTGCGCAGGACAAGAGGCCGGTTGTTCTAGCGGAGCTGATAATGAAGATAGCGGTCGTAACTTTGCCTCTCAGTACGAAATTCGTTATCAAAATGTCTTCCGTGTTTGAGTCCTGTTTGCGTCGTTATGTCTCTTGCTGGTGTCGTGACTTCACTAACTATTATATATATATATTGGGATGTTCAGAGGGCCTTTGTTATACATGTCCATGACATCGTGATATCAGTTGGGTAGGTATAGTCTTGACAAGCATTGCATAGAGAAGTTCTCTCTCCCTCTCTCTCATGACATCAATGCTGGGAATAATCCTGTCAAGCACTGCACGGAGTAGTTTTTTTTTACTTTCTCTCTCTCTTTCTCTCTCATGACATGGGTGCTGGGTGAATTCCAGACTAGCATTGCTTTGAGAAGTTTTCTCTCTCTCTCTTTATCATGACATCAGTGCTGTGTATAATGCTGATAAGCATTGTATAGTGAAGTTCTCTCTCTCTCTCTTTCTCATGACATCAGTGCTGGGTGTATTCCTGACTAGCATTTTTTGTCTCTCTCTCTCTCTCTCTCTTTTTATCAATACATCAGTGCTGGGTATAATCCTGACAAGCACTGCGTAAGGAAGTTTTTTTTTGTCTCTCTCTCTCTCTCTCTCTCTCTCTCTCTCTCTCTCTCTCTCTCTCTCTCTCTCTCTCTCTCTTTATCATAATATCAGTGCTGGGTATAATCCTGATAAGCATTATATAGAGAAGCTTTTTTACTCTCTCTCCCTCTCACAAGACATCAGTACTGGGTATGATCCTGACAAGCATTGCATAGAGCTAGAGCTTTCTCTCTCTCTCTCTCTATACTTATTTGTATATATATCGTACTACAAACACGCATATCTTCCCTTATATTTTAGCTAACCTCTCTCTCTCTCTCTCTCTCTCTCTCTCTCTCTCTCTCTCTCTCTCTCTCTCTCAATCTGATACATTTAAAGCTCATACGAACTTGAAATGAAGCTGTTAGTAATTTTCACTTTAACATTGCAAAATAATAAAAACAATCTAATTATATGCAGTGGCGATAACAATTATATTTTATTCCCCTTTTTCGTACCGAAAGTCATCGGATGGGACAATTTCCGATTACTGCCCCGCGGCCGGCATAGCGGACTTAATGCCGCTCTCGCTTTTTTCAAAATTGATGAATATCGAAAATGTAAATCCGGGCGCGATTAAGTCAGAATTAGACTAAGTGAGGATGATTAACATTTGGTCCGTTTGCATGAAGATGTGGATGGGTTTTTTTCGCTCGGACTGTTTTGGTATACACATATATACACACATATATATTATATATACTTATGTATATATATAATATATATGTATAGCTATGTACTATACATGTATGTGTGTATAGGTATATATTTATATTTCTATATATATATATATATATATATATATATATATATATATATATATATATATATATATATATATTTATATATTTAAATTTCGTGGGCACAATTTCTATTTCAAAGCAACTGCATTGTAAACATCCTTAAAAGCATCACTGAACTTTTTGCATTTGCAACGTTTGATCAACGAGTTAATGGAAGTGGTAGAGCATCCCGTCCGTCTATCAGATGAAGTTATTTACGCATGCGTCAGCTAATCGCATTTTGATACCGAGTTGTGTCTACAGCTGCTATAACCTTATCAAGTGATTTCCCGTTATTCAGTTTGGGCTAAGTAATGCCATTTATGTGCTCGTACGGTTGGGCTCCAAACAAGCGCTAAAGAGACTGTGCGCACCACACGGACACACATAACACGCACACACACACACACAGACACACTCATACGGACAATTTTGTTCAGGTGAATGGATGACACCAGATTAATATCGTCACTATCCCTTCTCTTCCCTTTACCCTCCTTCTCTTCACAATCTTCTCTTTTCTCTTTCTTACCTTCTTTTGTTCATACTTATAATAACAACAGAGTTATTGTTATTAGTACTGATAGCAATAACAGTGCACGATACTGGAAAGGTATCGGTATTGCTGATGTTCATAAATTCACAATGACAACTGAAACATCAGCGATAATGATTCTAAAACATTCACCTTAATAATATTAAGAGGTCAAAAAGAGTAACAACAGTATACAACAATATAATAATAATAATAATAATAATAATAATAATAATAATAATAATAAAATAAAACATTAAAGGTAATGTGCTAAACATGTCATTAATATGGCACGTTGTTATGACTCTCCTGATGGCTTTATTAGCCTATAAACATCAAGCTGTTTAGTTAGTAGGCACTCAAGGGCCACACGGCTGTCTGTTCAATCAATTAATTAAACCTGATTAGAATTAATTGAGCAATGGATGACGAGATTTTTTTCCCTCCTCCCTTTGGCTTTGATTGTTCTGGCATCACGCCAAGTTCTCGTCTGCTGTGAGGCCTTTCCTTCAAAAAGTCCTTTTAGGCAGTATTTATTACTTTGTTTTCTTCCAGATAAGGTTATTTATTTTTGGAATACGATATTTAGGCCAGAGGCCAAGCGCCAAGACCTATGAGGCCATTCATCGTCGAACGGAAAATTGAGAGTAAAGGAGGTTTGAAAGGTGTAGCAGGAGGAAAATCTAGCAGTTGTGCTATGAAACAATTGGCAGGAGAGGGTGGAAAGTAAGATGGAAGAAAGAGAATATGAAGGGAGGTATAGTGAAAGGAATGAAAGGGGTTGCAGCTAGCGGTCGAAGGGACGCTGCGAAGAACCTTAAGTAATGCTTACAGTGCACCGCATGAGGTGCTCTGATGGCACTACCCCCTACGGGTATTTATTTCTCTGTTCTCCTTTTAAACAGTCTTTGTTTTAATCCCTCCCTGTAGATTATTCTTTCATTCACTTTTGCGATTTTTATCTTGTTTTATTTTTCTTTCATAATTATTTCAATTTTAGACAACATTCTTATTTACCGGTAAGCAGTATGCTTGTTATCCTTCCAAAAAGGGTTATTTATTTTTGGATTATCCTTTTAAACAGTCTTCGTATAATTCACTCCCTATAAACCATTCTTCCGTTTACTTTTGCAGATTTTATTTTGCGTCCTTTTCATTTCATAATTGTTTTAATTTTAGGTAAATTTTTAATTACCTCGAAACAGTATGTTTATTATTTTTATCATAACCAATTTAAACAGCTCTGAATGACTTATAGAGCGCCAGCTACCTGGCTTCGCAACACCAAACGTCATTGGAGTCGATCAACCTTCATTGCAGATGGGGAAAAATGATCAGAAAGTCTACAAAGCTTTCGGCGACTGATTGATTGGTTTATTTATTTATTTACCTGACACCGAACCAGCGAAGGTTAATGACACCGATCAGAGTCAGGCAAAAACGGGCGAAAATACTGTGCATGGCTTCCAGGGTTCAGTGTTTAGAAATCTCGCGGAATTGGATTTTAATAATTTGCTTACATTTTTATCTAATTATTTATTGTGTTAATTGATTTTTTCTTTATTAATAACTGATCTCTTCTTTCTGTATCTCCCATTACCTTCTGTTTGTTCTTTCTAATGAACACCATATTCTTCGAAAGCTGGAACTTCTAATCAATGGCCCCTGTGGGTTTGTTTAATAAGAACAGGGTTCATTTTCTTAATAATAATAATAATAATAATAATAATAATAATAATAATAATAATAATAATAATAATAATAACAATAACAACTGGAATATAAAATTTAGGGTAAAGGCCAACCGCTGGAACCTATCAGGTCGTTCAGCGCTGAAACGGAAATTGAGAGTAAAGAAGATTTTTAAAGTGCAACAGCAGCAAAACCTCACAGTTGCACTATGGAACAACTGTCAGGAGAGGGTGGAAAGTAAGATGGAAGAAAGATAATATGAACGGAGGTAACGTTAAAGGAATGGAAGGGGCTTCAGCTAGGAGCTGAACGGACGCTGCAAAGAACCTTAAGTAATGCCTACAGTTCACCTCTAGAGGTGCATTGAAGGCACTACCCCACCCCACCCTGCGGGTTAGAGATCTTACATCACTGGTTTCATAATCATATACGATACTTCTTCACAAAAGTAGCAAAGGTTATGAAGACATGAACTCCCTTCATGTCTAATCATGGCGAGTTTTGTTATTAGATAAGAGACCTATTCACTAAATCCCATCATCCCTACAAAAGAAAAAAAAACTGGGAGAAAACTTAACCACTAAACAAAAGTAAAGTATAAAATCAAGGAGTGAGGACCAAAAATGAGTAAATAGGTACAGACGCGGAATTACGCCAAGTAATCAATGAAGAAAATAAAGAAGAAGAAGAGGAGATGAGACAAAAACAAAGAAATGGAAAGGGAGAGGGGGAAAAATGAGTCATAGAGCGATAAAGGTGGACACGGCTGGAAAACCTTCGAAGCAGCGAGAGAGGAAAGTAGAGAAGTTAGGAAAAAGGAGACGTAAGGGGGGAAGAGATGTTGGGATAAGTAATAGAAAAATGGTTGATAAGGAGACTGGAAACGTAGTGTTTGAAAACAAAGGGTAAGCCAGAGAGAGAGAGAGAGAGAGAGAGAGAGAGAGAGAGAGAGAGAGAGAGAGAGGGGTTAGTATACGAAACGTGTTGACCACAGGATAACCTGTTATTTTACTAACCGTATGTGCAACATTCATGAGAGAGAGAGAGAGAGAGAGAGAGAGAGAGAGAGAGAGAGAGAGAGAGAGAGGGGGGCGGTTAGTATACGAAACGTGTTGACCACAGGATAACCTGTTATTTTACTAACCGTATGTACAACATTCATGAGAGAGAGAGAGAGAGAGAGAGAGAGAGAGAGAGAGAGAGAGAGAGGGGGAGTTAGTATGCGATACGTGTTGACCGCAGGATAACCTAGTATTGTACTAACCGTATATACAACATTCATGAGAGAGAGAGAGAGAGAGAGAGAGAGAGAGAGAGAGAGAGAGAGAGAGAGAGAGAGAGTTAGGTATACCTTAGTTTAACCAGACTACTGAGCTGATTAACAGCTCTTCTAGGGATGGCCCGAAGGATTAGACTTATTTTACGTGGCTAAGAACCAACTGGTTACCCAGCAACGGGACCTACAGCTTATTGTGAAATCCAAACCACATTATACCGAGAAATGAATTTCTATCACCAGAAATAAATTCCTCTAATTCTTCATTGGCCTGCCGGAGACTCCAATTCGGGCCTAGCAGAGTGCTAGCCGAGAACTCTATCGACTCGTCCAGCGAGGAACAGAGAGAGAGAGAGAGAGAGAGAGAGAGAGAGAGAGAGAGAGAGAGGGGGGGGGTTAGTATGCGATACGTGTTGACCACAGAGTAACCTGGTATTTTACTAGCTGTATATACAACATTCATGAGAGAGAGAGAGAGAGAGAGAGAGAGAGAGAGAGAGAGAGAGAGAGAGAGAGAGACTCTTCAAGTCCTACCTGCAATAATCCCGAAGCCCGAAAAGCACCGAAACACGTAGGACCGAATCGTTCCGTGCCTTCCCCCATTTCCTGGGCCACCTTGAAATTCAAGGTGGTCACGGAATGACCTGGTCTCTCGTGTCACTTTTTCTCGTGTCGACGCCTTTTTCTTCTCTTTTCTTCTTTTTCCGGGTATTGATCGCTCTCCTTGACGACCTTCCCGCCGTTATTAACTGATTATTTTCTTCTGCTTCCTCTCCCCTTAAGTCGCATTTTGTGCACTGGACGTGGTCCGCGTTGTGGGTATTCGAGTCACTTGTGAAAATCAGTCCATTTCGCAACTGTTTTTATTTCAGTACTGAATCGTCAAATGATGTATGATTTAATGGGCTAGATCACTGATGAGTTTTTATATATTTTTATAACTTTTGAAAATATATAAACATGTAATATTTTCTGAGATGCTTTACTAATGTTATTTTTTTTATTTTATCTTTTCAGGTAAGTCTTCCGAGCTGAAACAAAGTGACTCCTAATTCCGTAAGCTTTGCAGTGTTGTCGGTTTTGTATCAGGTTTACAAATACACACACACACACACACACACACGCACACACACATATAGTGGTTCATCTGGGAGCTGACTTGCCTTTCATTTGAAAGACCTGGATTCGATCCCGATGTGAGTCGGAAATTTATTTCTGATCTACACGTGATTGTGTGTTGACTACCTCTAACACACACAAACACACACACATTATATATATATATATATATATATATATATATATATATATATAGAGAGAGAGAGAGAGAGAGAGAGAGAGAGAGAGAGAGAGAGAGAGAGAGAGAGAGAGAGAGCGCTTTAGTGAGTCATAAAAAATGTAGGAACATAAATATGAAGACAGCCCTGAAAACGAAGTTGACAGAAGAAAAAAAGATGGCAACCCACTTGCAAGTTCATGTCCATTTGCAGTCTTAACTTGAAGGATTATATGGAATTACACATATGATTTTATATATAAGATCAGATTCCTCAAAATGAAAATGATGTCATTAAGTCTTATACACCCGACAGTTTTGCGTCAAGATTATTTTTACAGTTGAACAGATGTTTTTCCCAGCTATCAGTTCATTTTGCTAATTAGGATGGCTATCGTACTGCCTTCAAGCGATATATCGCTGTGTGAACGTTTTCTTAATTCTTCTATTTTTTTTTTTTAGTTGAAATATTACAAAGCGACTGAACTTACGTATTTATGTTAACGTTTTGCACCGAAGGCCTAGCTGACTGAGAGAATATAAACATCTCATGTCATATTGACATACTTCGTATCTTGCTGAGTTACGGCAGATCTATAAAGTTTGGGATGAAATTGACAATAATTACTGTTACAAACCTTGAATATGATAATAAATTTGATGATCCTTCCTATTTACACAAGCAAAAGGATACTTCTAGGGTTCTCAAGTCCAATGGGAAACAGTCTGTCGTATCTAAACGTAACCTGCATATGAAGCACATCCCCCGTTGGAAAAATTTGGTGAAAGAAGTAAATTTGGTGAAAGAAGTAAATTGCTTTCTTCTTCCCAGAAGCGCTTTTAGAAGCCATCTAACTTAGTAAGATTCATTGTTCAGTGCTTGAACTCTCAACTTTCCACTGGCCTTCGCTTTAAAAAGTTTCCATACGTCATGCATTGTTCGTTTTCTGACGCATTCGTACCAGTATAGTGCCACTGGCTACGCTGACGTCATCAAAAACTTAGGCCAGTGAATGACAACTTTTAGCTTTATCCTCTTCCACTCGCCCAAAAAAATCCTTCACCGAACATCACAAACGCTTGATTGCTTGGTGCATATCAGGCCGAATGAACTCGCTGGGGATCAAGCGAACACGACCAAAACACGCGGAGAATGACTGACACGAAAGAATGCGCCGGCGATTAATTAATTTGCCATATTAGTGGGGATGGTTCATAACAAGTCCGTTGTGACGGAGGAGATACGCAGGTTCAAAGGCCCTTCCATCAGTTTTAAGCTTGTAACATTAAAGCACACGGATCTGTTCTAAATGGAAGGCCCACAAAGAGAAACCAACACGCGGACGTGCGCGCGCGTTTCCACACACACACACACACACACACACACACACACATGTTAGGGGCATCCGGTATCAGTTCCCATTTGTAAACATTTCTCCCTCTCTCTGTCTCTTTCTCTCTCGCAAAACTGCGGGTGGCGACTTCTATTTTAGCAGTGTGGTGGTGTTAACAGGAGTGAAAATAAATTGGACGTCATTAAAATCTTTCATACATACCAATTTCTTTTTCTCTCTCTCTTTTTTTTTTGCGTGAATGCATTGTTAAGAGAACAAAGCACAAAGGGCGCTTGTTTGTTCAATGAAAGGATCATTCATCGAGGGTCCTGGTAATGACTTTAATAATAGTTCGACGGAACTATATATGGCTTCTGACTGCGCCCGATCATATTTTTTAACCCTTTCTTCTCTCTCTCTCTCTCTCCGATTTTCTTTACCAGGGCGTGGGCGTAATACGACCCATTTTCGTGACCTGTCGTTCTGGGGGTTTAATCCGATATTTCTGACTTAATCAAAAATCTTTATTACTGAGTCCTTTTATGGCAGCTGACCTTAAGTTTCTCTTAATAATTAAGGTCATCTCTTTCATTCATATTTCAGGTAGTTGACAACGGAAGTCCATGTGGTTTCATGCGATGATTTTTATACATGTATTTCCATATTATACTTGCAGAGAGTACTTGGCCTTTTAAATGACCATATTAGATTCAAACCGAAGAACTTACTTTGAACGGCATATCTTTCAAAATTAATTCACGTCCACAAACATTCCTGACTAAATTTATTATTACAGTATGATGATGATGATGATGATGATGATGATGATGATGATGATGATGATAATTATTATTATTACTAGAAAAGCAAATCCACAGTTATGCATGGGTACATATATATTTAAAAATAAATCTAAACACACAGCTTTCGGGAACCTGTTCGATTCCCCTTTTCAATCTCTCCGTTTAGATTTATTTTTAAATATATTTGTATCCCGACATAACTGTGGATTTCTTTCTCTATTGAAAGACTATGCTACTATGAATTATTATTATTATTATTATTATTATTATTATTATTATTATTATTATTATTATTATTATTGGTAAAGAAATCCCTAGTGGTGTAAATGTAAATACATGTTGAGAAGGAGAATCGAGCAGGTTCTCGAAAACTCTCGTTTGTGTATAAATTTCTAATATATATTTACATTTACACCACTGTGGATTTCTTCAACATTTTAGAGACTCGTGCTTTTATAAGATTTTTAAGGATTATTATTATTATTATTATTATTTCTGTGGGCAGCTGAAGACCCACTTCTCCTCTCATCACGCTCCACTCAATCTAAATAGCTCATTTGGTTTGATACACTTCTCCCACCGCAGTTTTGCCTCCCCAAGACTATTTATTTGGACTGTCGTGACCCATCCATCAAAAGTCCCCTCATGTGTACCCTTCCCATGCAATAACAAAGCTCTTGTTTAGCTCGGGTTTCCTTACAGCAATTACTCTTCTGCACTACGGCGAGTACAAGTTGTTATTTTGTTTATTCGACTCCATTCACAATAGCTGTCGTTATTGTTTTTTGTTGTGAAGGAGGGCGGGATTGGTAACCGAATGCCCTCATGAATCAAGGGTAAGGAAAATCGGGTTATACCCCAAATGACTCACTTGTCTTCAACAATACTAAATTGTTCTTGTTCTGAGTTGTCTCGGTCTGATATACTGTACTAGTAAATCACGCTGCTTCATCTGGCACAAAATACCCATTTTCTTTCTTTACAGATAAACACATAACCTCTCTTTAGAGTCTCTTAACTAGAAAGGCCTAGATTTTATCATTACATATGGAACAAGATTAAAAGTATTTCAGTTCGTTAGCCCTAAACGTATTTGGTTCCTCTCAGAATGATTTCGCTGACTGGTCTCGTTTTAACGACAATTTCTTTCTTGCTTTGAGTTTCTTCTATCACAACAGACGTCAATTTTCGTTTTTAATAAAAAGACACATCAAAAGCAGGAGTTTACTTGGGCTGCCACATAATCCCTTCCGGTTTGCGTGACTTCGACCGTCTAATGTAGTTTCTTTATATTTACGTCAACCAGTATTGACTGTTTTTATGTCATCTGTTGACCAGTTATATTTGTGTTCTCTTTTTATATCTTCTTTAGGCTTCTTTCCCTTTATAATTTATACTGTGTACTGACTGATTTTTGTGAAGACTAGAAAGTTACCCTCGTTGCATATTCATTTGCTCTCTCTCTCTCTCTATTACTCCCATTTAGTCCTCGTGTTGCACAAATTTATAGAATAGGGTTTTTATACCTAATCTGACTGGGACTAATTTCCTATCTAATTTCTGTTTCGACTGAATACATAGTTTATTTATTCAGTCCTCTATCAGGTGCATTACATCATGTTATTCTGAGTATTTCAGATGTCAAGTAGAAAATAAATTTAAAAAATAAACCTTTATGCGATCTCATCAACAAACTGTTACGACAAAATATTTTTTGTTATTTTGTTCCATTTTTACTTATCATTTCCTATTGTTTTGTTGTGAATTACTTGAAAACGATTATTTCTTGAGTTTGTTGATGTTAGTTTGAGAACTGCAGTTTTCTCTCGCTTTTGATTTCTGTAAAAGGAAATTATTGAGATGGCTAGTTGTCTATCCGTCCACACTTTTTCTGTCCCCCCCCTCAGATCTTAAAAACTACTTAGGCTAGAGGGCTGCAAATTGCTATGTTGGTCATCCACCCTCCAATCATCAAACATAACAAATTGTATCCCTCTAGCCTCAGTTGAATTTATTTTATTTAAAGTTAAAATTAGTCATGAGCGTGCGTCTGGCACCGCTACAGGTGCCAACACAGACCACCACCGGGCCGTGGCTGAAAGTTTCATTGGCCGAGGCTGAGAGTTTCATACAGTATTACACGCTGTAAAGAAAACTCGATTAAGCCGAAGAAACTTCGGTGCATTTTTTACTTGTTTGTTTGTTGGTCTCTCTATGGATAACCCTTAAATGGTTTCTTTGAGTGGTCTTAAGTTTGAACGTTCAAGTTATCTTTTCTTCTTATTCCTTAATGCTTAAATTGGTCTTATTTTGATAAAAACAGAAAATGTTCCTTTGGCTGGTCTCGCCTTCGGTAAGAAATAATGATTCGCTGCTACCGGTTTTAATCTGACTGACTTCATGATTTGTACGGACTGTAGGCACTACTTAAGGTTCTTTGCAGCGTCCCTTCGGCTCCTAGCTGCAATCTCCTTCATTCCTTTTGCTGTACCTCCCATCGTATTCTCTTTCTTCCATCTGACTTTCCATCCTCTCCTGGAAATTGTTTCACAGTGCAACTGCGAGGTTTTCCTCCCGTTACACGTTTCAAACCTACCTACTCTCAATTTCCCTTTCAGCGCTGAATGGCCTCATAGGTCCTAGTGCTTGGCCGTTGGCCTAAATTTTTGTATTCCACTCCATTCATTATTGTCCGTAAAACTGTTTTGATAGGAGGCGTAATTCTGAATATCCCAAAATGGCCGCGTGTGATACTCCGTCAATTTGTATATTTTCAGCTCTTTCGTCTTCGTCAGATGTTCATCCCTTTTACTTTTTTTATTCTTCATTCTATTTCAGCCTGATCGCCGCTGATTCTTGTTTTCCTTTTGCTAATTCCTCCCGTGGATCATTTGTTTGTCAAGTCACGAATCAGCAAACACTTGCTCACTTCCATGTCGTGAGGAGAAATGAGGCTCTCACAAATTATTTGTTTGGTTAGCCATGACCTTACCTCCCATGATGAACGTTGCTTATTTTCTTGCTATATTTTTTACTCTTCTTTCTGCTTATTTATTCCATTTCGTTATTGGTAGATTCCCCTCTATATCCTTATTGATAGGATTTTATTAAGTATGTGTATATATAAATATAGATAGATAGTTTGATAGATATATTTATGCATATATATATATATATATATATATATATATATATATATATATATATATATATATATATATATATATATATATATATAGATAGATAGATAGACATATACACAAATATATCTATCTATCTGTATATATATACATATATATATATATATATATATATATATATATATATATATATATATATATATATATATATGTATATATGTATGTATGTGTGTATGTACAGTATATATATATATATATATATATATATATAAATATATATATATATATATATATATATATATATATATATATATATATATATATATATATATATATATATAATATATATATATACCACGTGTGGTTTGCATGTATCTGCTATATAAATCCTTATCTCGGTCAGTGATATTCATGTGTTAAAGAAAACATTAAATACGCAGTTAAATTCATTTTCAGGCCCTTTGTATTATTTCGCTATTGTTTACATTAGGAGAATAAATTTCTAAAACCTCATCTTCCGAGAGAACGAAAATAAACTTGCCGTAAGAGCACAAACATGTCATCTTAGGTTTTCAGGACATTATACCTGCCATTCAAATCTCCCCCTTAGTCTGTATGTGTTTGTTAAAGAGCCGTTTCACAAGACCTAATGATTTATATGTTATCCAAGAACAGCCACAAAGATAATATTCTTTCGTGTTCAATAAAATCCTACACTGTTCCTTCTGAAGTTTCCAACTTAGGTGTTTCGTGTTCAATAAAATCCTCCACTGTTCCTTCGATTTTTGCAACATTTACCTTTGGTGTTTCGTATTCAATAAAATCCAACACTGTTCCCTCGAGCTTTCCAACATTTACCTTAGTTGTTTCGTGTTCAACAAAGTCATACACTGTTCCTTCGATCTTTCCAACATTTGCCTTAAATGCTTCTCGTTCAATAAAATTCTACACTGTTCCTTCCGATCTTTCCAACATTTACCTTGGGTGTTTCGTGTTCAACAAAATCTTACACTGTTCCTTCGATCTTTCCAACATTTACCTTAGGTGCTTCTGTTCAATAAAATCCTCCACTGTTCCTTCCGATCTTTCCAACATTTATCTTGGGTGTTTCGTGTTCAATAAAATCCTACACTGTTTATGAACGATGTCAAAAGCATGGCTTTAGACGAATGAAAACGTATTTCATTTGGCGCTCGAAGTATTCTATTCTATTGCCCGAAAAGATCTCCCATTTCTTTACCGGAGGTCGCAAGTTGACTCACTAAGGTCTCACAGTAACCTTTGAAGAAGCCCCTTCCTCAAGGCTTGTGTTTATAAGTCGTCCGGGATATTTTCGGCGGTTTCGCCTCTGTTCCTGCATCGATTGGGGGATGACTTTTGCCTTATCTATATCGCGCTCGGGTTTCACGTGCTCTCTTTTTCGTGGGTGACATGACTTGTATTTTATCTCTCGACTTTTTTCTTTTAGGGCTATTGAGTCATATCTCGGTCTCAGAGGGATAATTACTGAAAAATCAATGAGGTATCATTATTGCTATTTATATGTCTTGTCTGAAGGTCCTCATAAACTAAATATGATGAAACCTAAGGATTCTGGTTATTTTATGTACCGGTCTCGTATCTTGATAAATGTAAAAAATGACAAAAAAACGCAAGATTTACCTACAATAGTTTATCCGATTGTCTCTGGGCATAAATGAATTAACGCTAACAAGATGTTATGTTTTATACATTTGGTATTCATTTTTGTCTCATGGTACATATAAACGAAATCTGATAAAGAAACCTACGGTTTTCGCAATAAGAGTAAGTTCTGCGTTAGACCTCGCAACAATTCAACACATTTACTCTACTCCCAGACTCACCGTCATTCATTTACTGAACGATCGTGCTTTGTATAACGAAGTCTCTTTAAAGAGGACAGCGCTTTTGGACTTGTCGAATAGGTCCCATGTACCTAGTCATTCTTGCTTTATATACTGATTTACTTATTTCTCCTTTTATTTACCTACATCGTTCCCAATTCCAGCTAGTAATGGGAAGCGAAAGGTAACTAACTACATTCCAACATTACCCTCAAGCATTAACGGAGCGAAATGAATTTTTCTTTCGTACTTCGTAATTACTGGCTAATTAATTCGAGATACACAGACCTCCCCTTTCACAGACCTTCTTCCCCCTTCTCTAATTTCTAAGAATAACAACTGTCTCCCCTTCCTCCCATTTGGTCCTTCTTCAGTGACATTAAATGTTTAGTTTTTTATATTTTTTTTGCTTTGTTTTTTTTTATTATTTTTAAGTAAGGCATGAGCTGAATTTTCTTACAAAGTGTTGAATAAAATATATAAAAAAAATATTTTGTAGAAGCTAACATTCTCATTAAAAAAAAGAACAAAATGAAAAACGTTTAGCAGGAGCAGACCTATTCGTGCAAAGGGTAAATAAATCATAAGGAAACAAAGAAAAACCATACGGCTCTCAAGGAGGGTAGTCGCAGGCCAGTCACAGATCGGTTTCATTAGTTTGATCGAAACGTAAAACTTGCGGCCAGACTTATCACCATGAATATTTAAATGCAACTACTGATTTACGTTTTTCAAAGGAAAACACTGAATGACTGTTTGTCTGGAGATTTTCACGTGAATAAATAAGGTCACCTACGGAACTTTACCATAATCTTCCATACTTATTTCTGAGCTGTTGTACATATATATATATATATATATATATATATATATATATATATATATATATATATATATATATATATATATATATATATATATATATATATATATATATATATATATATATATATATATATATATATATATATATATATATATATATATATATATATATATATATATATATATATATATATATATATATATATATATATATATATATATATATATATATATATATATATATATATATATATATATATATATATATATATATATATATATATATATATATATATATATATATATATATATATATATATATATATATATATATATATATATATATATATATATATAATTATATAATCATAATCACTTTTGTACGTGATTCATTTATCACACATTTTCACCTGTGGTAATGTGTGATATATATATATATATATATATATATATATATATATATATATATATATATATATATATACATACAGTATGTATATATATAATATACATCTTGTTTCATCTTTCAGGTATGAGAGCCGTTTGGTTTTTCTTTGTAATTTTCAAATGAATGCCTAGTTTTCTTTCTTAGTTATTTTCGGATGTATTTAAATTAATGTCTCTTGTTTTCTCTGTTCTGTAATAATAATAATAATAATAATAATAATAAAGAGAAGAGAGAGAGAGAGAGAGAGAGAGAGAGAGAGAGAGAGAGAGAGAGAGAGAGAGAGAGGAAGTGCGATAGAAAGAGAAGGAGAGGAAGAAAGAGAAAGGGACCCAGCATCGGACACAGAAGGCAGATTACCTGAACAACGTATAATCCCGGATAACAGCCACTCCCAAATTCAAGTAGCGATTAGGCCCAGAAGGTCCCAACGCCTCCAGGCCAGATTTCGTCACCAACCTATTAGGACCACCCAAAACACTGCTGAATAACCGACTTGACAACTGTATACCCCTGCTTGCTATATATACCCTTGTAACCTGCATGCCATTCATTCACTCTTTGAAGATAAACGCCAGAGAGCGTTTGAAACGTCAGAGGAAATAAAACTAAGAGAACAGAATTCTTTGTATGTCCTTGGGAAACCTGATATACCAGCTGCAGGCTGAGGAAAAAAAGATAAGAAGACTAGAGAAGACTGTATAAATTGAATGCCGTGGAAACAGCTATAATTTTTAATGCAACTGCCCTCAGAGAAGGTCTCCTCCCGAAAAATAATAATATATTTTGTGAAAAAGAATGGCAGCATCAGTTTTAACAGGATATGCTAAAAAGAGAGTCTACTCCCTTCAGATAATAATAATAATAATAATAATAATAATAATAATAATAATAATAATAATAATAATAATAATAATAATAATAAGGAGAAGACGTCAAGTGGAATGACGATGTGAAGGGAAGAAAGAAGGGGAAGAGGAAGGGGTGAAGATACGGAAGTCGAAAGAAAACATGAATTTTTTTTAATGTATTTTAATTAAAATGATATTCATAAATTAGTTGAAAGAAAACATGAATTTTTTAATGTATTTGAATTAAAATGATATTCATATATTAGTCGAAAGAAAAAATGAATTTTTTAACGTATTTGAATTAAAATTATATTCATATATTAGCTAAAAGAAAACATGAATTTTTTAATGCATTTGAATTAAAGTGACATTCATATATTAGTCGAAAGAAAACACGAATTTTTTTATGTATTTTAATTAAAGTGACATTCATATATTAGCCAAGAGAAAACATTAATTTTTTAATGCATTTTAATTAAAATGATATTCATATATTTGTCGAAAGAAAACATGAATTTTTTAATGTATTTGAATTAAAATGATATTCGCCTATTATTCGAAAGAAAACATAAATATTTTTTATGTATTTTAATTAATATGATATTCATATACTAGTCGAAAGAAAACATGAATATTTTTAAAGTATTCTAATTAATATGATATTCGTATAATAGTCAAAAGAAAACATGAATTTTTAACGCATTTGAATTAAAATGATATTCATCTACTAGTAGAAAGAGAGCATGAATATTTTTAGTGTATTTCGATTAAAATATTCATATATTAGACGAAAGAAAACATGAATATTTTTAAAGTATTTTAATTAATATGATATTCATCTATTAGTCGAAAGAAAACATGAATTTTTTAGTGTATTTTAATTAAAATATTCATATATTAGTCGAAAGAAAACATGAATATTTTTAATGTATAGTAATTAATATGATATTCATATATTAGTTGAAAGAAAACATGAATATTTTTAATGTATTTTAATTAAAATGATATTCATACATTAGGCGAAAGAAAACATGAATTATTTTAATGTATTTGAATTAAAATGATATTCATCTACTAGTCGAAAGAAAGCATTAATATTTTTAATGTATATTAATTAATATGATATTCATATATTAGTCGAAAGAAAACGTGAATTTTTTTAATGTATTTGAATTAAAATGATATTCATATATTAGTCGCAAAAGAAAACATGAAATTTTTTTATGTATTTTAATTAAAATGATATTCATATCTTTGTCAAAAGAAAACATGAAATTTTTAATGTATTTGAATTAAAATGATATTCATATATTAGTCGAAAGAAAACATGAAATTTTTAATGTATTTTAATTAATATGATATTCATATATTAGTCGAAAGAAAGCATGAATTTTTTAATGTATTTTAATTAAATTGATATTCACCAATTAGCCGAAAGACATGAATATATTTAATGTATTTTAACAAATAAGATATTCATAAATTGGTCGAAAGAAAACATGAATATTTTTAATGTATTTTAATTAATATGTTTAATGTATTTTAATTAATATGATGTTCATATAGTAGTCGAAAGAAAACATTAATTTTTTAATGTATTTGAATTAAAATGATATTCATATATTAGTCGAAAGAAAACATGAATTTTTAAAATTCTATTTAATTAAAATATTCGTATATTAGTCGAACGAAAACACGAATATTTTTAATGTATTTTAATTAATATGATATTAATATATTAGTCGAAAGAAAACATGAATATTTTTAATGTATTTTAATTAAAATGATATTCATATATTAGTCGAAAGAAAACATGAATTGTTTTCAATGTATTTTAATTAAAATGATATTCATATATGAGTCGAAAGAAAACATGAATTTTTCAATGTATTTTAATTAAAATGATATTCATATATTAGTCGAAAGAAAACATTAATTTTTTATGTATTTTAATTAAGATGATATTCATGTATTACTCGAAAGAAAGCATGAATTTTTTTAATGTATTTTTTATTAAAATGATATTCATATATCTGTCGACAGAAAACACGAATCTTTTTTAAAGTATTTAAATTAAAAAGATATTCATATATTAGTCGAAAGAAAAAATGAATTTTTTTTAATGTATTTTAATTAAAATGATATTCATATATTAGTCGAAAGACAACATGAATTTCTTTAATATATTTTAATTAAAATGATATTCATATATCAGTCGAAAGAAAATATGATTTTTTTAATGTATTTTAATTAAAATGATATTCATATATCAGTCGAAAGAAAACATAAATTTTTTTAACGTGTTTGAATTAAAATGATATTCATATATTAGCCGAAAGAAAAAATTTTTTTTAATGTATTTTAATTAAAATATTTATATATTAGTCGAAAGAAAACATGATTTTTTTTATGTATTTTAATTAAAATGATATTCATATATTAGGCGAAAGAAAAAATTAATTTTTAAAATGTATTTTAATTAAAATGATATTCATATATTAGTCGACAGAAAACATGAATTTTTAAAAATATATTTTAATCAAATGATATTCATATATTAGTCGAAAGAAAAAATTAGTTTTTTTAGTGTATTTTAATTAAAATGATATATTCACATATTATTCGAAAGACAACATGAATTTTTTAATGTATTTTAATTAAAATGATATTCATCTAATAGTCAAAAGAAAACATGAATTTTTTTTAATGTATTTTAAATAAAATGATATTCATATATTAGTAGAAAGAAAACACGATTTCTTAATACATTTTAATTAAAATGATATTCATATATCAGTCGGAAGAAAATATGAATTTTTTTTAATGTATTTTAATTCAAATGATATTCACATATTAGTCGAAAGAAAACATGATTTTTTAAAATTTATTTTAATTACAATGATATTCATATATTAGTCGAAAGAAAACATGATTTTTTAATACATTTTAATTAAAATGATATTCATCTATTAGTCGAAAGAAAACATGAATTTTTTTAATGTATTTTTATTAAAATGATATTCATATATCAGTCGGAAGAAAATATTCCTATCTGAAGGTATTCTAATTACAATGAAATTCATTTTCTTATAAAGAGTTGTTGGTCCTACAAAGCTTACTTTTGTTATCATTTAGTGAACGGCCGGTGAAAGGGAAACCAAATGTTTGTCTTTGAATATTGACTTCGTTACTTGAGTAAGTATGCAAAGCTTTGCACAGCCATTTCCGAATTCTCGGTATTGTGTTGACTGGAACATTATTTTGCTTTTATGCAAGCGCTTCCGGACAGTCTTAATGCCACGTTTTAATTAGAAATCAAATATTTACTAACGTTTGCTTTTGCACATACGTAAAACACACACACACACATATATATATGTATGTATGTGTGCGTGAGTATTAAATATACGCATTGTGTGTGTGTTTGTATTTATTATATATATATATATATATATATATATATATATATATATATATATATATATTGTATATATATGTATATGTATATATATATATATATATATATATATATATATATATATATTGTATATATATGTATATGTATATATATATATATATATATATATATATATATATATATATATATATACATATATATATATATATATATATATATATATATATATATATATATATATATATATATATACATATATATACACATACATACATTCATATATACATATATATATATATATATATATATATATATATATATATATATATATATATATATATATATACGAGGGTAAGTCAAAAGTTCAGGAAAAATTCAATATACTCTTTATTTAAGGAAATTCAAACATCATTTTTCTACCATCTAACTCTATACACTTTTCAAGGCGCTGTTTCCACCTCTGCAACCCTTCTTTGTAGAAATTTGGGGCCTTTCTATTAAACCATGTTGAAACTGCATGTTTAGCAGCATCCAAAGATTCAAACCGGACTCCTCTTAAGTGTTCCTTGAGTTTTGGGAACAGGAAAAAATCTGAAGGAGCAAGATCAGGACTATAAGGAGGATGTGGAAGAGTTTCCCACCTAAATTTCCGTAGGACTTCTCTTCCAACCCTTGATGAATGTGCTGGAGCGTTATCATGATGGAACAAAATTCTGCGGTGCAACTTTCCTCGACGTTTTTTAGCCAATGCAGTCTTCAGTTTTTGCAAAACACCTTTGTAGTAGTTCCCGGTGATTGTTTTTTGTCCTTCAAGGAAATAAATCAAAATCACTCCCTTGGAGTCCCAAAACACTGTTGCCATAACCTTCTGGGCAGATCTCGCCACTTTGAACTTCACTGGTGCAGCTGAACCTCTT
>NC_089756.1:14118725-14136225 GCF_040412425.1 Macrobrachium rosenbergii
CTGTGGGATTAAACGTTTCCACCAAAGATACAACGGACTTAAGTAAATATTTTGTTAGGTATATACTTACACACAAGTAATGGCAGTTAATTTAGTAGTAGTAGCAGTAACAACATCAGTAATAATAATAGTAGTATTGATAATATTAACAGTCGTAATAGTAGTACTGACGATATTACTTGCGCGAACCACAGCAATGTTGACAGTGGAGACAACTGTAGTAACAATGACGATGCTGACATTTGTTCCATTAATTTCTTGTTCAATTAATGACTGGAAAATGAATAACGGCGTCAGAAAATGGACCGTACCATTTTACAAAAATTCCAGTTGCTATTGCGTTTCTGTGCGAACGTCATGAATTTTAATATTTTGTCGAAATTTTACACAGTGATTTGGACGTAAATAAATCGAAATAATGTGGAATTTTTTTCAGGGCAGTTTCAGGGTTTGGGTAACTTACCGAATTGCGTGCGAATTTGACAGATGACTACTAAGTATTTTAGGGATAATTCAAGCAAGGCAAATCCTCGTCCAATCCCCCCTTTTTTTTATTTTAACAGTTTTCCCAGTTGTCACCTTTTAATATTATCTCCTGATAGTACAATTACACTCTGTTAAGCTTATCTAATTGAGTGGCGTTTACTCCACTTATAAATTACTTGCCATGTCTTAACTGACGAGCTTTGTCTCTTAGTGTAAATCGACTGACTGATTATAGTTACTAAAACTGGCGTCACAGCACCTAGGTTATTGACGCCGTAATAAATTGAGAAAGGAAACTAAAAGATAAATAAATAAATAACTTTAAAAGTAGTTTTACATGACAAATATTTAATATATATTCATATATATATAATATATATACTATAAAATCATATCTATTCACATATACTATCTATACATACACATATTGCATATGTGTAGAATTTAAAATTTATTGAGGAGGCCCGCCTCCCTAACCAAGATGCACGACTGCTCCATATTAGAACCCTCACCGAGAACTGTAGCGAGGATAAACTGTCCTTCCCTGTCGCGTCCCCAGGACAGGAACTTATGCCTCAAATTCTCAAGACTGGGACATTCGACCAAAGATGCAGTTTCCTAGGCTATCCAAGATACGATTTCTCTCGCTTAAGGGGTTGTGTCTTCATAACTGAAATTACTGCAAATGAAACCTGGGTCTCTTTTCTTTTCCAATTACCTGTTTTATCTATATTTCAAAGACTTTCTGAATCATGACAACTGATTCTAACGTTAGTTCGTTATTTTTCAGTACATCTGCGCCTTTAAATAATTGCCTTGCAATGTGTGTGCGAATGCGTATGTATATATATTCATAAGTAATTCATGTGTAGTAGTGTAAGGGGGAGCAGTCATGGTTCATTTATACAGCTTGCTGAGTGTTGCTCTTTTCTATATTTTTTATATGGTCGCATCCCTTTGTTTAAGGACTAATAGTCAGGACTGTATTTTGAACATAAATCTGGATCTAAGTCATAAACCAAGGACACATTTTCTTTGTAGAGGGAAACAAAGAAGCGATTTACGATCAACCCTTAAGTCATGGAAATGGTTTTTAATGGCAATTAGGGTGCATAGCGACTTTTCGCTGACAATTAAAAGCTAATGTCAACTTGTAGTGTGCAGTGATATATTACCACTGCTTCGAAGACCTACAATAGCCAATAATTTTCGCTTCCAATGAAGTTAAACTGATAACATCTTCCAGCACAGAACAGAATAGAGTACAAAATAGAATTTAGGCCAAAGGCCAAGCCCTGGGACCTATGAGGTCATTCAGCACTGAAAGGGGTATTGACAGTAGAAGGTTTGAAATGTATAACAAGAAAATCTCGCAGCTGCACTATGGAACGGTTGTTAGAGAGGTGGAAAGTCAGATGGAAGAAAGAGAGTATGAACGGAGGTACAATAAAAGGAAAGAAATAGGATGCAGCTAGGGGCCGAAGGAAGACTGCAAAGACTAAGTAAAACCTACAGTGCCCCACGTGAGGTGCACTGATGGCTCTACCCCGCTACGGGGATCATTGGACACACATTAAATGAAACAACAATAAAAATGATGCATCGACTTCATCAATTCTAAATTTATAGCAAGAAATCTTTACGTACAAGAAAATAATTTACATTCTTGAGGTTTAAGACACAATCAGCTCTGACTTCATCTGATGCTTACCAGGTGCACCTCGGTCCAAGCAAGGCGAAAATTACGCGTTACCTGACAAATTAGCGTCGCGGGTAACTGACTTGTTATCATTAAAAACCGCCTCTAGCGCCCACATAGTCAACTAATAGCAACCAAGGTGAGTTAGCGCTAAAGACAACGCTATACCACAGCTTCAGAAAGGAATAGAATGAAATACGGAAATTGTTGGCAGGGCAAGCTCAGACATTTGGGTATTTTTGTGATGAAAATATCAAACGGTCAAAAAAAAAAAAAAAAAAAAAAAAAAAAAAAAAAAAAAAAAAAAAAAAAACGCTAAATAAGTGATATTCACTGTAGCTTTCAGATACTTTTTTTTTTCTTTCCAAATTAAAACGAACAAGCATATGTCGACTTGCAAACGTTTTTTATGAAACATCAGTCTTACAATAGGATAGGATTAATATTTAATATTCACATAATTTCGTCCACGAACACTGATATATAGCAGTCATTTGTTTTACTGCTTTAGACTTAAAAAAATCATTAGTTTTTGTTTTATGACAAATATTTATTAATTTTTGTGATATCGTGTTCCAAAAGACCTTATTTTGAAGGAAGATGTGATGATCGGTCAAGACATCTTATGTCTATTAAGGGCATCGAAAAAATGCTTTTTAAGTATTACAGGTTTTGATAATGAAATGTGACGTTCTTTACCCGTAGATTATTGATCACTTTGTTACAGGAACATAATTAAAAAAGTATGTGCTATATTCTAACTTTTTGCATTTGCTAAAAAAATATATATACCTAGGTCATGCAGGGATGTCTTCGCTTTTTTGAGGCTTTCAGAAAAGTAGTAAGAAGGCATTTTATACTGTCGTTTTCTATTTGCTTAGTAATTATTTCATTTGGTCTTCATTTCAAGATAACTGTCAGTTTTTAACATGCAACCTATAAATACACAAAATATACACACATACATACGATATATGTTAATATGTGTATGTATGCAGTATATATATATGTATATATATATACATATATATGTATGCACATATATATAAATAAATATATGTATATATATATATATATATATATATATATATATATATATATATATATATATATATATATATATGTAAATATACTTACACAAACACACACGCATATAAGAGGGGTATCTGAAATGGCAGAGCCAGTAGCTTAGTGGACTCTCAAATCAGGTTAGGTCAGGTCGGGTCTCCCGCGGGAAAGATAAAAAGCCAATGTCCTTGCTAGGAAGGAGTTACTCGTCCTGTGTGACAACAGGAAGGAGACGTCGCTTGTATTTTCTACTTAATAATTAAATGTAAAGGCTATGTAAATAATGTTTCCTCGGCTTTGGGACTGAACCTCACTGATATACATACATGCATATATATATATATATATATATATATATATATATATATATATATATGTGTGTGTGTGTGTGTGTGTGTGTGTGTGTGTGTATGTATGTATATATAAATGTATATATATGTATGTATATATATATATATATATATATATATATATATATATATATATATGTATACACATAAATGACACTTGTCTTTCCTTGAGAGAGAGAGAGAGAGAGAGAGAGAGAGAGAGAGAGAGAGAGAGAGAGAGAGAGAGAGAGAGAGAGAGAGAGAGAGAACGACGTTCGTCAGGTGATTACACAAGAAAAATACCAAAGTTTTAGGTACAGTAACGAAGTGTAGCGTCAATTTTTATTCCGGATTATAATTCCGAAATAAATCTTATTCAGTGTCCGACGCTGGGTGATCCGAACCAAAAAAGTGACCAGGGTCTATGTGCAATGCAAATAGCGAACGCGGTTCGACTGGCTTAAGGCCTTAGACCTAAAATTCAATTTTCTCGCCGTGTACTCACTTTATTAATAAATCCAATGGAATTTATTTGCCTCTGCTCCAGTCGGTGTCAATGTCTCCGTGAACCACCCACTCCCCCAATCGGGGTGGGGGGGAAGAGAGAGAGAGAGAGAGAGAGAGAGAGAGAGAGAGAGAGAGAGAGAGAGAGAGAGAGAGAGAGAGAGAATACTGATTCTCGCCTCTGAATCTAATTTACAGCTTGACCAACATATTTAATCGAGTTCCCGCTGCTTAATTTTTAGTTTATTACATCAGCTAAAGATATACAGTATATTGGAAATTAATGTTTTGTCTATCTTTCTTATATACTTTATTATTAGTCTCTTGATAACCAAAACGATTTATTTCAAGATCTATACTTTTCTTATAATGCTTTTTTATTGCTTTCTTCTATTACTTATTATTATTTTAACCTTGTTTTTCTTTACATATTCTAATTACCTTAAAGCTTTTACAAATTACATCTAAATGAAGAGGTCATTCTGAATTTTTTGTTTATTGGTTTTATCCTGTTATAATGTCCAGATATTTGGTGTCTAAAGGAATCCCCTTCCTGTTTTTTAGTTCAATAACTCTTCAAAATGGAAATATTTAACATGGAATTACAGCTTCCAGGAGAATTATTTTTCCTGAAAATATGAAAAAAATATGGATTTCATTTCCTGGAAGACAAGGCTTTTAAAATTTAATATGGAAGTTTGTGTCAACGAGAGAAAAGATACAGCGCTATAAGAAGCAAAATTATTCTACCCAATTTTGTGTAATTAGGTCACGGTATCCAGGACGCTGCTCAAAAGGAATTTCAAGGTCATTGTGAAGTTGGCGTCAAGGTCGCTGTGAAGCTGGTGTCAAGGTCGTGGTGAAGTTGGTATCATGGTTACTGTGAAGTTGGTGTCAAAGTCACTGTGAAAAAAGTGTCAAGGTCACCGTGAAGTTGGTATCAAGGTCACTGTGAAACTGGCATCAAGGCAGCAGTGAAGTTGGCATCAAGATCACTGTGAAGTTGGTGTCAAGGTCACTGTGAAGTTGGTGTCAAGGTCACCGTGAACTTGGTGTCAAAGTCACCGTGAACTTAGTGTCAAAGTCACCGTGAACTTGGTGTCAAGGTCGTAGTGAAGTTGGTGCCACGCAAGTCCATTTTCCGCGATCTTTTTGGAATCATCCCGCCAAAACTTCGCAACAGAGGCAACATGGAAGTCGTGCATGATCATGAACCCCGTGTTGCACAAGCACGACGATGCACTACGATCATTTTTTCAATGATACTGGCTCCTCGGTGCAAAATTTTCCGGCGAGATTCTCACTAAAAGTTTCAAGAAAACTGCTCGTGACACCACATGATGACTCAGAGAGAGAGAGAGAGAGAGAGAGAGAGAGAGAGAGAGAGAGAGAGAGAGAGAGAGAGAGAGAGAGTTTTCCTGTCGAGATTCTAACTAAAAGATTCAAGAAAACTGCTCATAACACCACAAGATAACTTAGAGAGAGAGAGAGAGAGAGAGAGAGAGAGAGAGAGAGAGAGAGAGAGAGAGAGAGAGAGAAAGTTTTCCTGTCAGGATTCTAACTAAAAGACTCAAGAAAACTGCTCATGACACCACACGATAACTTAAAGAGAGAGAGAGAGAGAGAGAGAGAGAGAGAGAGAGAGAGAGAGAGAGAGAGAGAGAGAGAGAGAGAGTTTGTTTTCCTCTCGAGATTCTAAGTAAGAGACTCAAGAAAACTGCTCATGACACCACAAGATAACTTAGAGAGAGAGAGAGAGAGAGAGAGAGAGAGAGAGAGAGAGAGAGAGAGAGAGAGAGAGAGAGAGAGAGAGAAACTTTTCCTGTCGAGATTCTACCTAAAGACTCAAGAAAACTGCTTGTGATTCCAAATTTAACTAACACGAGAGAGAGAGAGAGAGAGAGAGAGAGAGAGAGAGAGAGAGATAGAGAGAGAGAGAGAGAGAGAGAGAGAGAGAGTTTTCCCTACGATATTCTAAGTAAGAGACTCAAGAAAACTGCTCGTGACACACAGGAAAACTACCAGAGAGAGAGAGAGAGAGAGAGAGAGAGAGAGAGAGAGAGAGAGAGAGAGTAAGGCATTGGCTACTGAACTGAACTCGTCCTCCGGCATGGAAAACAAATTCAGAACGAAAATCGCTTCGTCGTAGAGACAACTGAAAAAGAGAGCAGACATCGTGAGGCTTAAGTATGTGATTCACGTCGCTGCGTTTTCCGGGATGGGTCCTGTTTTGCAACTTGAATTTTAAGCAGGGACCCCATTTGGGTTAGTAATTGTGGTCACGGAGGCGGACCTATGTTACTCTTCCGGAATTTGGACAATATCGTTGAAGAAGGGAGGTGAGCAGTTTTCGTCACGGGATGGAAGGGGTCATATCGTTGCAGTTTCTGTGGCTTTTATTGTTTCGTTTTGCGGTGTTATTCGGTATCTTAAGGAAATATTATTTGAGGATGCAAATGTATGTAAAGGTAAATATTCCTGAATTTTTCCTAAAGACTTTTCAGTACTGAGTCTAACTTATTAAAATCAAAACACAGGGTGACGCGATACTTATAACAACACTAATCCAACATCAGTACTTCAAATATTAGGAAATGTTCCAGAGAAAGAAAGTAGCAACTTAGAAAAAGGGAAACGTCAACTTAGAAACAGTAAAATAATAACTCGGAAAAAGGGAAATGGCAACTTAAAAAAGGACAATAGTAACGCGGAAAAAAGAAAATAACAACTTAGAAAAAATGCAACTTAGAAAAAAGAAAATATCACCTCAGAAACAGGAAAACAGCAACTTAAAAAAGGGGACAAAGCAAAACCCTTCTATTTCGAAAATTAGCAGAAGCACTTAAAATAAAGGATTAGCCTGTGGGAAAACTTTAAAATACAACGCCAGCAAGAGTTCACGAGAGAAAAGATGATGTTTTGGCAGTAAGTCCCAACAGAAAGGTTAAAGACCAAATGGATTTGACGATATGCAAATGGAAGTACAATATACCACAATACACACAACACACACACACACACACACACACACACACACACACACACACACACACACACACATATATATATATATATATATATATATATATATATATATATGTATATATATATATATAGGCTATACATATTTATATATTTATGTTATATACACAAACACACACACATAGACACACACACACACACACACACACACACACACACACATATATATATATATATATATATATATATATATATATATATATATATATATATATATATATATGTGTGTGTGTGTGTGTGTGTGTGTGTGTGTGTGTGTGTGTGTGTGTGTGTGTGTGTGTGTGTGTGTGAGTAGTTCGACGGGAGAGAAATAGAACGAGCTAAGAATATGTCAACTTATTATGTCAATAAAACAGGGCACTGATCTCTTAGAGCATTAGCGTTGGAATCGAACCTGAATAATCCTTTTACCAGTTACCCTATAAAAGCGATGGTGTCCTCAGATGTTTTTGTACATTTTTCCCAAGAGAATGTTCCGAAAGATTGTATTCTAAGATTATTTCTCACTCTGAGATATAAAGCTGTTGAAAATACTGTAATGAGTACAGTGATTCATCATACTGCTGAATGCAGAAGTTGTTGAGTGGCTACTACCTGATAGAGATTTGGGACGGAAGGGTTATTGTAGAAAGTTTATGAAGAGTGAAATACAAAAATACTAATATAGGGAGAAAAAGGAATGGCAAAGAAAGCAAATTCGTTCAGCGACAGGGAAAATAAAACGATTTTATCCAAAATAAAAAAAAAAAATATGAGAAATAAAACGACGACAGAAAATGAATGAGTTTGGCCGTGCAAGGGAAACCGAGGGGGAATTAAAATCTCCCAGGCATTGTTAACAAAGGAAAAAAAATCATCTAGGAAGAAAGAGGAGAGATGTAGACAAGGGAACGGAGGTTATTTAAGAGATTAGGGACGTCTCATGGCAATGGCCACCTTCAGACCTCAGGAGAGTCGTGCCCCCACCAGGAAGGTCTTGGCTTTTAAAACAAGAAGGAACAGCAGTCAGAGATAAGATCTTCGAATTCTCGTGACTAAATGGCTCCCCCCCCCCCAACACCTCCTCTCACGAAAATGGGTGAGGTCAGCCAGAGAGCTTTCTCAAAACGCTCGATATAAATCGGAGGGATGGCTTCGTATCCTCGCTCTGTTTGGTGGAAAATTTCAAATCCCAGTGAATGTAGTCCATGAAGTAACACAACTATAACACTTAACTCTTATACTTTGAGGATTTAAGTTTGAGTTCTGAGGTAGGAGTAACGAGGCACGTTTTTTTTTTTATAACACTTTATGCGTCTGTTGACGAGAGTGGCGCATTTGTAAGTGGAGCCTAGTCGTCTGCGGTTGGTAGTAGCAGGACGGAGACGGGCGTGGGGCTGGCAGCCTCATTCCCGTTGATATGTAGAGAAATCAAAGGCTATTATTTTCAAGACATACTCCTTCTAAGAGAGAGAGGCATATAAGTGATGTGAAAAACATACACAGAAATGTGTATATGTATATACACACAAACAAACACATATTTATCTATCTATCTATCTATCTATATGTATATATGTATGTATATATATATATATATATATATATATATATATATATATATATATATATATATATATATATATATATATATATATATATATATATATATATATATATATAAACACGCACAATTAGCTGTGTGTACAGTAAACACACTAACCCATAAGCAATTAGGTCACCCATTGCTCGGTTTTCACCAGTTTCATGGATCTTTGGCGAATAAGGAATAACCTCGCTCCATAAATAATTGACGAAACAGGCTACTCTCTCTCTCCCTGATCTAGCTAGCTAGTCACGCAAACCTATGTGCTCTGTCACAAGTATTACGTCTTTCTGATCACAGGTAAATTACGCATATATATATATATATATATATATATATATATATATATATATATATATATATATATATATATATATATATATACCCTACACTATATATACACACATATATATGTATGTGTGAGTAATGGAAATTGTGGCAACAATAGAATTATTATCTTTTAGAATAAACCTAATCAATGTAGTAATACAGTTAAGATTCATCCCAGTAATGTTGAAGGTTTTTCGTAGGAAGATAAAATACAAGATATGTAACAAGATACTGGACTGATTAAAGAACATATATACAGATATTTTGTATACAGGGAAGGGATATCTTGGTTCCATACTCCCGATTAGAATTTCGAAATCAAGTGTATGTCATAAAGATATATATATATATATATATATATATATATATATATATATATATATATATATGTATATATATATGTA
Source organism: Macrobrachium rosenbergii (assembly GCF_040412425.1). Taxonomy (NCBI): domain Eukaryota; kingdom Metazoa; phylum Arthropoda; class Malacostraca; order Decapoda; family Palaemonidae; genus Macrobrachium; species Macrobrachium rosenbergii. The sequence goes on from NC_089756.1 coordinate 14,128,173, forward strand.
TATATATATATATGTATATATATATATACATATATATATGCATATATATATATATATATATATATATATATATATATATATATATATATATATATATATATATATATATATATATATATATATATGACATACACTTGATTCCCTTAGAGGGGATGGTGCTAGGATGTTTTGGTCTCGGGAACCGGACCAAGCTCTTTTTGCTAGTGCAAATACGCTTTTGTATTAAATATAATATAATAACGGAGAATTTAAGTAAAAATAACAGAATTTATGTCATTTTACTGTCACCCACAGATATTAATCGGATAATCAGCAGTACACCATTTAACTGAGATCAAAATGATATTACAGGAAAAGGGGAAAACAATATTGCTGGAGAAGAGTTTTACCCATTTCAAGCAACGGTAGAAACGTACACACAATCGATCACCAATCAATGAATCAGATTCTCTCTCTCTCTCTGTCTTTCTTACACAGTCTCTCTAAACAACGCCTTCTAAGAAAGAGAGGCTTATAAGTGATAAGAATAACACACACACACACACACACGCACAAACACACGCATATACATGCATACATACGCACACACAAACATATGTTTATATATATATATAATGTGTATATATATATTATATATATATATATATATATATATATATATATATATATATATATATATATGTGTGTGTGTGTGTGTGTGTGTGTGTGCTACTGTAAGAGTGTGCAACCAGGGATTTCACGAAACTCCTGAAATTTTCAGGAGTTCGTGAAAACATCAATTCACTTAGGGGCATTTGATCCCCGAGCGCTAGTACTAAATACGGCGAAACAGTGATTCATCTACTCTGTTTCACAGTGTTTAGTACTAGCCCCTCCGGGATCAAATGTATTTCGCCGTGTATAGTACTAGCCCCTTGGGGATCAAATGTATTTCGCCGTGTATAGTACTAGCCCCTCGGGGATCAAATTTTTTTCGCCGTGTTTAGTATTAGCCCCTCGGGATCAAATGCATTTAGGGACATTTGATCCCCAAGGGGCTAGTACTAAACACGTCAAAAGTGTAGATGTATCACTGCTTCGCCGTGTTTAGCACTAGTCCCTCGGGGATCAAATGTTCCTAAGTGAATTGGTGATTTTACGAATTCCCTGAAAAATTTCAGCGATTTTGTGAAATCCCTGGTTTCACAATTTTACTGTAACAAACACACAAATATATGGTCACAGAAATGACTAATTTTCTCTTTGTAGCAAGTATTTCTAGATAAGATTGCTAACCCTATACCATCCTCCAACTTGGTTGATTAACCTTCAGGAATAAGTCACTGCTTAGGTAAAACAGAACGCGACTTAGATAAAACCTCCTTGACCAGGAATCGAAGCCTTGCCCCCTAGCTGGTGAGGTGAGCGTCATGACCGCTGTGATCTATTAATATATACATATATATGTATATATGTATGTGTTATATATATTATATATACATACATCTATATATATATATATATATATATATATATATATATATATATATATATATATACAGTATATATGGTTAGTTTCCATATCTAAGGGAGTTAAAAATTTGACCTTTTCTTGTACAAAAAATATCAAGAGTATTTGTACTAAGAATTGCAGGATTTTAATCTTTAAGTTAGATTGATATGAAACGTCAAACATTAGGCTTCTGAACCACACCCTTTCCCCCTTATTCTATTTCCCTGTGTTACGTAAATGAATTAAATATCTACCGTGCAATCTCTTCCTCTTTCTTTGTACTTACTCTGAACATTAATTCCGCAGCAACAAAAGTCGCTACGAAAGTTCATCTGTATCTCATTACAAGAGCGACGAAATTCCATTGTGGCTTCAAAAAACCTTCTCGGGGAAAACGAAAAATTCAACTTGAGGTACGAAGGCAAATTTACTTTGAGTGAGATGAATATTGACGGAATGAGGGAATGAAGGAGTGGTGGGGTCTAGGAGGGGGAGGAGGGTGGAGGGATGGAGGAGGTGAAGGAGGAAGAGGAGGAGGAGGTACAGGATAAGGGGGCGGGGGGCGGGGAGGGGAGGAGAGGAAACTAGAGATGGAGTTGATAGTCGACCGACCACGAGTGTTTGCTTCCTCTATTGAGCAAGAGAACAAAAAAAGGGCTGAAAAAATCATTTTTTCGAATAATTTTAGATGGGCGAGCGCTATGTAAGTGAAGTTAGAGGTATACCGATGGTGGACACTGATACGTTTTATCAGCTATGAAGGATCAAAGGTGTCGCTAAACGATGTTTTCTCTTTTAATTATTTCCATTTTAAAACCATTTTGGCATTTCCGACTTCCGCGAAATTCAGTGTTGTTCTCTGTATTACGTCTTGTTTTGCCAACGATTTACTTTTTAATCGTATTGTTTATAACATGGTGTTGCTGAAATACGTTAAGTTAAATTATCCTTTTAACTTATTATTATATTGATAAAAAAGCATAAAGAAACAAGGAAATAGGAACACAAACGTCAACAAAACAGAATGAAAATTTAATTAAAAAAGAAAAACACAAGACAAATTAAAAATAAGTAGTAAAATTGTATTCCCTTAGTAACATACAAAAATTTTATGTAACATATCCTGCCCCAGTGCGCTTCGTCCAAGTACTTAATCTGAAGAAGAACGTGCCTTCATGCCTTCATAAATAACCTTGGAAATGACGAGATAAATACCAGAAGGTCTTATTATCCTACAGTACAACCAAAGAAAAAGTAAACTCAAGAAAGGAGGAACGGAAGTAGTGTTCAAATCCGGAGGAACTTAAAGACCTACCCGAAGGGCAGGAAACCTTTCTGCATTCTTGTTATACTTCCTGATGGAATGGAATGGAATGAAATACAGAAAGTGAAACTGAAAGTAGAAAGGCTTGAAAGGTTTAACAGAAAGAGAAACTCGCAGTTGCACTATGAAACAATCGTTGAAGAGGAGATGGAAGAAAGAGAATATGAATGGAGATACAGTAAAAGGAATGCAAGGGGCTGCAGCTAGAGACCGAAGGGACGCTGCAAATAACCTTAAGTAATGCCTACAGTGCGCCGCGTGAGGTGCACTGACGGCACTATCCCCCTACGGGGATACCTGGTAACCCAGAGGTTCCTTTATCCGAATTTCCTTTGAGAAACCCACGAACATGAATTGCTCCAGGACAAAATGTCCCATTGGAACCCCTTCCTAACTGAATGGAGGACTTCCTTAGGAAATCACAAGGGAGAGGATAGTTTTATTTGTAAATACTCATGTGACAATTCTGATAAAGTAGAATGGACTTTCTCTTACTGTACGGTGCGAGTTGTAGGGAGAGGGTGATAAATGGAATTATTAATTAATAACTACAACTGCAGACATTTACGGTATCGTTAGTAAAATCTACAAATGGGGTGTGTACGCTTGTGTTGGTAAACAGAATACACACACACACACACACACACACACACACACACATATATATATATATATATATATATATATATATATATATATATGTGTGTGTGTGTGTGTGTGTGTGTGTGTGTGTGTGTGTGTATATACACACATATATATGTATGTGTATATATATGAGAATTTATTTCTGGTGATAGAAATTAATTTCTCGCTATAATGTGGTTCAGATTCCACAATAAGCTGTAGGTACCGTTGCTAGGTAACCAATTGGTTCTTAGCCACGTAAAATAAGTCTAATCCTTTGGGCCAGCCCTAGGAGAGCTGTTAATCAGCTCAGTGGTCTGGTAAAACTAAGGTATACTTTTTGTATATATATATATATATATATATATATATATATATATATATATATATATATATATATATATATACAAGGTGTTTCGAAATTAGAGCACCCCCTTTACAGCATAAACTAAAATTGATATGGACAAAAACAAAAGTCAGAACAGGTATTTATTTAAGTTTCTCTCTGAGTATTTAATATTTTGTGTGGCCTCCATCTGCCTGTTCCACAGACTGCATTCTTGAGGGGTATGATTTCAGCAAATCGCAGAAAAGCTGAGACTCAAACTCCATTTCCCTGAGCATTTTGGTCGTCTCTCTTCACAGGTCGTCGAGTCTTGGTATACCATCATAGTTCACTGTGCGCGCTTCAACATGATCCTTTAAGATACTACCAATGTTTTCACACACATTAAGGTCAGGGGAGTTACCTGGAAATTCACTTGACAAGAAGAAATCGATACCACTGTTTCGAAGCAGCTCCTGTGTCTGAAGAGCCTTGAAACATGGTGTCTTATCATGCAAAAATGTGACTTCTTCAACAGATAACACATTTTCAGGATCTTTGAGGAAAGGAAGCACAGTTTCTCTGAAGTATTCACCATTTCATGACTGTCCTTTTTCTTTGATGATCCACATTAACCGTTTGGCTGTGAAACAGAGAAAAGTTCCCAAACATTCAGGAAATTTCACAACTTGGCGATAGCACATGTCATTGCTGATATCATCCAACTCTGCAGCCCAAATGATGTCATTTTTATGATTTGGCTTCCTGACTGTGCAAATGAAGAATTCATCTGATGCGGCAACATGGAGAAAGTCAGCTTCATCCCAATCTTTAAGAAATGAACCACAAAACCATGCACGGTCTTCTCGCTGCTGCTGAGTGATGTTGGGCTTGCTGATAACATGAAATGGCTTGATACCAGATTTTTTCAACTCACGATATACAGCACTATAACTTCTCTTCTTTCCCCTTTTTGTTTCTAGTTCAAGCGCCAATTTACATAAAGACTTTCTTGGTCTACACACTGCCTCAGCTACGATGTCTTTCGACTCCTGAGAAAGGACTTCAGGCCTTCCAAGGTTCTCACTCTTTTTGCGATGACAGTTTGTATGGATTTTTGTTCCAGTTTGTTTTAACAAAGGATTCATCTCTTTTAATGTATTTAGCTGTCCAGGAACGTGAAATAACGGATGCGCCAGCATCCCTGGCCTCTCTGAAGGTTATAGCCCGGATTCGGTCAATCCATCGGATTTCCTCCGAGTCGTTAGCCATGGCTGCATCTCACTCCGTCACTCAGTCTGAAAATACAAGAAATGTAAAATGAAAAATAGCTTAATAGAAACTTAAAATAATGTACTTGGAGATAGGCTATGGCAGAAAATTTCATAACTTTCCATTTGTTCTGTGGAGGTGGGGCTCTAATTTCGAAACACCTGGTATATATATATATATATATATATATATATATATATATATATATATATATATATATATATATATATATATATATATGTATGTATGTATGTATATGACGGATTTCTCTACACACTAAAGCTATGGGTTACATGAACCCTCGGTGTGGATTTAGTTAAGTCAAAGTAAAACTGATGCAACGCCAGGTAATTTCTAAAATGCAAGGAATCAAATATAAACATAAACATAACAAATTGCGAATATGTTTTCTACTAAAATAAGAACAGTACTATTATCATCATTATCTTGATACTCATTCATCATTATCTTGATACTCATTACTGCTGTTCATTAACTTTATTCATTTTAGAGCACATATAATTGCACTCTAAGTACTTACAATTATTACCATTATCCACAGGTATATGACATATTATTATTATTATTATTATTATTATTATTATTATTATTATTATTATTGTTGTTGTTGTTGGCATTATTCATATGGAACAAGATCACAGGGGCCTTTGGCTTGAAATTCAAGCTTCCAAAGAATAAGGTGTTCATTCGAAAGAAGTAACAGAAGGTAATGGGAAATACAGAGAGAAGAGATCAGTTATTAAAAAAAAAAGATAAATTAACAATTGTCTAACTATAAAAAACACAGACTCCTCTTTAAAATCCAAAATTCAGGAGACTTTTAAACTGGTTGCTGCTTATCGGAAAGACAGGCAAGCTGACGGATCGTTCGTGATCCTGATTGGTTCGTGTTTCAACTGGTCACTGTGACGTGTTATTGATTCCAGGCTGTCATTTACAGGCAGTTCTCAATCGCGGTAATTTAACGGGAGTTTTCTTTTTTCCTCTCTCTCTCTCTCTCTCTCTCTCTCTCTCTCTCGTATACTGGGGTCCTCATCTTTCATATGAATTTGGGTACGTTCATTATGTAATATACACGTACTTGCTTATACACGCACGCACACACACACACATATATATACTGTATATATATATATATATATATATATATATATATATATATATATATATATATATATATATATATATATATATATATATATATATACATGCATAATTTTTCTTCGCCAACATCAATCGCCACAACAATCATTTATAAAGTTTCTTCTCGTCTTACTATACAAAACCTAGACTTCACTTCTCGTTTACCTTTTCGGGCCTGGGCTACAAAAGGGCATTTAGGCAACCCGTCCTACCGACTTCAGTACTCATGGATGAAAAATAAAAATGAGATCTGAAACTAAAGAACATTCAAAAAGAGTAGCAAGGAAAGGCGTAATTCGAACGCAGCTTCTATCAATAGACGAATCTATTGCCGTTTCAAAATTAGTCAGCGCGGCAAGTGAAGATTGCTATCATGAGCAAGGTAGATGCTATCGCTTTATTACATTAGGCGTTTGTCGTGGGAGTATGTAAACGAGAGCCGTGTTTTATTCCGCCGTTTGTCGTGTCAGTATGTAAACGATTGTCGTGTGAGTATGTAAAGGAGCTACGTGTTTTATTCCTGCGTTTGTCGTGTCAGTATGTAAGCGAGCACAATGTAAACGAGCACCGTGTTTTATTCCTGCGTTTGTCGTGTCAGTAGTAAACGAGCACCATGTTTTATTCCCGTGTTTGCCGTGTCAGTTTGCAAAAGAGAACCGTGTTTTATTCCGCGTTTGTCAAGTCAGTATCTATACGAGCACCATGTTTTATTCCCGTGTTTGTCGTGTGAGTATGTAAACGAGAGCCGTGTTTTATTCCGCCGTTTGTCCTGTCAGTATGTAACGATTGTCGTGTGACTATGTAAACGAGCATCGTGTTTTATTCCAGTGTTTGTCGTGTCAGTATGTAACGATTGCCGTGTGACTATTTAAACGAGCACCGTGTTTTATTCCTGCGTTTGTCGTGTCAGTATGTAAACGATTGTCGTGTGAGTATGTAAACGAGCACCGTGTTTTATTCCCGTGTTTGTCGTGTCAGTGTGTAACGATTGTCGTGTGACTATGTAAACGAGCACCGTGTTTTATTTCAGTGTTTGTCGTGTCAGTATGTAACGATTGTCGTGTGAGTATGTAAACGAGCACCGTGTTTTATTCATGCGTTTGTCGTGTCAGTGTGTAAACGATTATCGCGTATGCAAACGAAAGCTGTTTTTCATTCCGAAATTCATATTTACTGTACGTGTAATGACAGTAATGAAATCACTCTAACTGACTGTTTGAACTAAACTATAATTATCATCGTCCCTTGTCTATGTCCATTTTCTTTATTTTTGTTTTGTTTAAATTTTTTCTGCCTTAAGTTACATACCAAAAAATTTAATTGTAAAATATCGGAGACAAGTAACAAATTACAAAAGCAATTTCTTTGCTGGCAATCAATGGGACGGACGTGGTTATGGAGCCTAATCCCAGAAGGATCCCACAATAAGCCCTTCAACAATTAACTATGATTGGGGTTAATTGGTTCGCTCCCGATGTAATACCCTTGGATATCTTGTCCTTCACAATTAGCAAAACAAGTCCAGCTACTGTACTTCATTAAGTGATCGAGCAATTAGGAAATTAAGAGTATTGGTGTGACTGTATAGAAGTTTGACATAACGATATCACAGTCCATTATTTATGTCAACTGTCTTCAAGAAGACGGAGCGGATGTCTCATGCGATTACGTAATTAACATATCCTGTGGGATGGCGTCCCACGATTAAGCACAGGAAGGATGGAAGCGAATCAGGCAAGAGGACTCTCCCGAAGGATGGTTGGGCGTCTACTCGACTAACAGCCCTGGGGGACCCCGGAAGGGAAGCTTACTAACTACACATACAAACTCAATTTCAGAGTGACGTTCTCAG
>NC_089756.1:14143725-14166225 GCF_040412425.1 Macrobrachium rosenbergii
GTATAGTTTATTTTCTTTGGTTAGTTCACTGTATAGCTTATTTTCTTTGGTTAGTTCACTGTATAGCTTATTTTCTTTGGTTAGTTCACTGTATAGCTTATTTTCTTTGGTTAGTTCACTGTATAGTTTATTTTCTGTTGATAGTTCACTGTATAGCTTATTTTCTTTTGACAGTTCACTGTATAGCTTATTTTCTTTTGATAGTTCACTGTTTAGCTTAATCCCTTTTGATAATCCACTGTGTAGCTTATTTCCTTTTATTAGTTCACTGTAAAGCTTATTTTCTTATGATAGTTAACTGTATAGCTTACTTCCTTTTGACAGTTCACTGTATAGCTTATTTATTTTTGATAATTCACTGTATAGCTTATTTCCCTTTGATAGTTCACTGTATAGCTTATTTTCTTTTGACTGTTCACTGTATAGCTTACTTTCTTTTGATAGTTCACTGTATAGCTTATTTTCTTTTGATAGTTCACTGTATAGCTTACTTTCTTTTGATAGTCCACTGTATAAATTACTTCCTTTTGATAGTCCACTGTATAGCTTATTTCCTTTTGATAGTTCACTGTATAGCTTATTTTCTTTTGATAGTTCACTGTATAGCTTACTTTCTTTTGATAGTCCACTGTATAAATTACTTCCTTTTGATAGTCCACTGTATAGCTTATTTCCTTTTGATAGTTCACTGTACAGTTTATTTTCAAAGCTTAGTACAGGTACCTGTAAATATCAGAGCAAAACTTGATTTCCTTCCTGATTCCATTTTCATAAATGGTTAAGAACTGATTGTTTATTCCTAAATTTTCTGCATGAAGAGTATTTCCGTAGCACATCCGTCGCTCCTTTACATAACACGACCTCTTCATACAAAGGAAGATACAGGGACCCCTTTCGCCCTCAGTACTTTTTACCAAACTCGCTGGCTGCCTTGGGGCAAGGGCCCGAGTTGGTACAAAACTTGCTTTGTCACTTGAAATCGACCGGGCTGGTTCTTGAATGGTTTATGCTATGCATATCATGGGCAAGGATTTGATTTGACTTATGGAATTTTGGCTGTCAAGCCAAGCACTGGGGCACTTTCGACCATTCAGAGCTGCAAAGACTAAGTTGCAGTTGTTGGACAGCAGGATAAAGATATCCAGAAAAATAAATGAGATGAAATACACGGATCAAAAGGTGGAGCTGGGAAAAAAACCCACAACTGCACTGAGAATTAATTGTTAAGAGAGGTTGGATAACAACACTGAAGAAAGGAGACGGAATAGAGGAGGTAATATTAAAGGCTAAAAAATTTATGTAGTTAAGGGTCGAAGGGAAGCTGCACTCTTCAGTAATGCCTACAGTGAACCACGTGAGGTACACTGATAGCACTAACCCTTACGGGAATGGGCAAGGACAGGACAGCCAAAATCAAAATGGAGTAACCTCCCATCCTACACTGATATTGAGAGGATATTAACGTTTTAAAATATTTCCTTAACCTAACCAATCATAAATGCCGGCTATATAATGCTTCAATATGTGACGGTTGGGTATATCTATATTCTTTGCATTAAATTAAATATAAATATGCATAAACTAACATAATTTCATCCGAGCCTATCAGTTCTTCGCCTTGAATAAGCCGTCCAACCCACACGGAAATTACCGGTAAAAAAGGAATGTTTGATAAATCTATAAATAAATAACGCCACTCCTCCCCTTCTAGTCAATCCTGGTTTCTTAACGGTCGTATATGTCACATGTTTTATTTAAGCTCAAGGAGATACACATGAGCGGCTACACGGGGCCCTAAAAATAAGTCTGCTGAGGGGTATTTATAAGTTTAATTAGTCTGAATGTAGTCTCTTGGCTCGCCTGACTATTCTGTACAGGGGACATTATTAATAATACCCCATACAGGTAAACATGTTGCAGGTGGTCCTTGCAAGACCATCCACGCTGACAAAGACCCTATAATTTTTCATCCTTGTTTGCTCGACATTCATTCTTATTTATAGTTAGTGGGTCATTCATGAATATTCTTCTTTTTTCCCTTGCTTTTGCAGATGCTCAGCGGAGGAGTTCTTGAATCTTGTTTGTTTGATATGCTCCTTGAATTTTGCTTGTTTGATACGCTCTAAGAGGTTCTTGTGGACAGACGTAATACTGGTTAGGGAGCATACTCCTGAAATAATTTCAGGAACTAAATGAAGGCGGTCTCAGACTTCCTAGGGATAGAGTAGAATAGAATATATACAATTTAGGCCGAAGGCCAGGCGCTGGGACCTATGAAGTCATTCAGCGCTGAAAGGACAATTGAGAGTAAAAGGTTACAAAGGTGTAATAAGAGGAAAACCTATCAGTTGCAATTGAAACAATTGTTAGGAGAGGGTGGGAAGATGGAAGAAAGAATATGAATAGAAGTGCATTAAAAGGAATGAAAGGGGTTCCAGTCAAGGGCCGAAGGGACATTGCAAAGAATTAAGTAATGCCTACAGTACACCGCGCGTGAGGTGCACTGACGGCACTAACCCCCCCTAAGGGGTTCTTAGGGATAGCATAGGAACTCGAACAGTCTTTCGGTCTTACAGGTACGTAAAAGCCTTAAAAATACTAGATGGTAATGAAATATTCACCCATGAACATGCTTACTGCTGAGGTCTAAAGTCTTTTTCACCCTCCACACTTTCGTCCAAGTATTTTTTCGGCCGAGTTACTTGTATCATTCTACGAATCTCAACTTTTAACCTTTCAACCTCAATCGAAAAACGAAAAAGAAAAGGCGAACTGAAGAACAAATAAATTCTAATAATTTTCATTCTAATATTTTACCAGAAAAAAAGCAGTTTTTGCCTAAAAATATGCTCTCACATTTGCTTTATTTGCCTGTCGATGTTCAGCCCATAGGATTTTTCTGTGAAAAGTAACTTTCGGGCAGTCGAGTGGTTCCTTGGAAAAGAAGACTGGAAACGAAAGTTATTTTTGTCTTTGTGGACAATATTTCTTCCCCTTTTCGTATCAGTTGTCGTTCCTAGATTATGGTCTTGCAATTTTTTTCCTATGATTATCGACTTACAAAAATGCCATTATACGCATAAAAGCACTAATTATGGAAATCTAATTAGATATAACCTGGGCGATCTTAATTATCAAGATACATTATTTTCTACTTGGAAAAAAATTGCATTTTATTCCCGATTTCATTAATAATAAATGTTACATCTTAACCTTATGAAACCATTTTTATTTTTGTTAGTGTTTGACGAAGCGTGATATGAGGCATAAAAATCTTGACAGTAGTTAGTAAGGTTTGTCACTATACTTTCAATGTTTTGTTTACACAATTTGAAATATAAGTTCTTTAATCCATCACTATAATGCGCTTGCTATTTCGAACACTTTTCTACCGATTAGCCACTCTCATTCGTCGACATCAGCACTACTGTCATAAATCGTTTGAGACAATCCGTGCAACTGCGTGATCATTTCATTTGATTTTAAATTTCATTTGTCATTTGCAGACAAAGAAATAAATCACTTGTTTATTGCTTTCAGTAATTTGCTCACCGTTTCAGAAACAAAAGCCACTCTGACTCACACAGAAAATTATATATCAATTAATCATCCGCTGCCTTTGTGAAGTGTAAAAAGGGATCATTATTTCATTAAATAGTTTCGTCTTTGTTTAGTGAGTAATTCTATGCTGGAGGATGAATCTGGCATTGAAGTTCATGTTGCTTTCTATTAATAAAAATAGCTGTTAACTAAGGAAACGTTAGAATTTGATGGTTTGGCTACTTTCATTTCCTTATTTATTTATATATTGTGCATGTCTCTGCTAGTTTGCTGTGTATGTACGACCTTTTCAGTATATTCTTTCGATGGTTCCTTAGAAAGTTAAATGTTATATATATATATATATATATATATATATATATATATATATATATATATATTATATATATATATATATACACACATACATACACACACACACACACACATATATATATATATATATATATATATATATATATATATATATATATATATATATATATATATATATATATATATATATATATATATATATATATATATATATATATATACACACATATATATAGCATTGCATCTAACTATATAGAATAGAAATATATATATATATATATATATATATATATATATATATATATATATATATATATATAGAGAGAGAGAGAGAGAGAGAGAGAGACCAAGTACATCTAACTATATAGAATAGAAGTATATATATACTAAGATTTTAAGACATTTTTGTCTCCTCTAGATATATTATCAACAGTTTTCTCATGATACGAGTATATTTTCGTCAGCTTCATGAAATCATACAACCACCCTGACTGAGGACACTTCCTTCTTATATGTAGAGCCCAAGAATTATACAAGCAAGAAATAAAGAAAAAATAACGGAATCTCTTATAGGAGAAATATCACGGTCATCAGCCTCTATTTACGTGGGCATCATTTTACCAAACACTCAGCTAAAATGACAAACTTTTACACAAAATTCAAAATTGTTAGACAGTCAGGTGATTGAGTAGAATAATAATAATAATAATAATAATAATAATAATAATAATAATAATAATAATAATAACAGAGACCTAGTTGAAAAGTAAGATCTGTTCTTTCTCGAGTAGACACTTGTGTTAGTTATGAGTGAGTAAGGTAACAATAGTAAGAAATCTTTAATATACAGAAAATTGTATTCTTTCATAAATAAATATCTAATTCAGCTTCACACTAACATCTATGAATTCCCATGAATGTAATTTTTTTCTTGCTGCTGTGAAAAAATCCTGGAGGTACTCAGTTTCAGAAACCTTCAACTACCCTCTTCAAAGGGAGAATTTTATTTTGTGGAGAATGTAAAGTAAATATCTAGACATTGGAAAAAAATAGATTGAGTTTAATAGATTCCAAAGCGTGGGTGCCTCAGAACGTGAGTTTAACGTCCTAAGCTAAAAATGTTTACACGAAACTAAAATTAGTAACGTAAACTTTCGCGACGAATTAACGATAAACTTCTGCACTTTTCCTACGTCAGACCTACGTCATCAGATCTCATTGACAGTCTATTTGTTTTTACGATTTATTTCATATCTTTATTATCAAAATACTCTTTGCCCCACTACAAAATAAAATTATAATTACCAAAACCTTAATTTCAAGAAGCAGTCAGACCTCCCCACTCGCTTTTCTATTTTCAGCTATGCCGTCAATCGCACTTCCTTTTTTTTTTACTTCTTCTTCTGCCTTCCCAAGTATCTCAGTAATCCACAAGTTGCGATGGGGCGGAAGGAGATGGGTCACGTGGGAGTGAATGGGCATCGTTGGTGGTTGATGGGCGTTATCTAGGAATGACATCGTTGTAGGTCTCTGGTTGATAAGCAATGAGAGAGAGAGAGAGAGAGAGAGAGAGAGAGAGAGAGAGAGAGAGAGAGGCGACTGTTCGTCAATGCCTAACGTCTGTATTTTTGGATAAGAGGAAGGTGCCATGACGCAGCCAAACATGATTTGGAGTCCATTAGCAAAGAGTTAATAAGGAGTTCAGATAAAGCCAAACATTTATTTGCAGGCCATTGGCAGTGGGATGAGTTTATCTCGTCAGTTTACAAAATATTAGTTTTTTTTTTCCTTTTATCTATTATCTCAGAAGGGTTTGAAAATTCCGTTTCGCGTCGGTTTCTTTTTCGTCCAAAGTGTGGTGCTTCGATAAAACGGGGCTGTCGTAATTCAAGTGATATAAACTCAAAAGAACGTATCACTTTTAATATTTAACTGAGCCGTGTTTACTAAAATGCCAAACATTGTCTTGCTTTTCTAAATGTTACATTACCCGGATATTTCTTTTTCTGGCAGTTTATTATTCGTTCATGGCGTATTTTCTTTATCATCTTCTTTGATATTAACATATTTGTTTATATTGCTCGCGTTATTCATAACTTTATTATTCATATTAACCTAATACAGCTGCTGCATATGGTGTAATAATAAGTTAGATAGGATGCGGATGGATTTCCATTAATCGTAATCTAAGATAATTGAATGCTTTTTCTTCTTCAGAAAATGGTGAATAAAAGCGTCACTATTATCCTGCATTATCTTGCAATCTTTTTTTTTTCAATAAAAGTTTGAAGTTTTTAACACAGACTTCAGTGAAAAGGGAATCTGGCGCGGAACATTAACAAATATCTAATGTTCCGCGCCAGATTCCCTTTTCGTTGAAGTCTGTGTTAAAAACTTCATACTAAAAAAACGATTGCAAGATAATGCAGGATAATAGTGCAGCTTTTATCTACCATTTTTCTGAAGAAAAATAAAACATCCAATTATCTTAGATTACGATTAATGGAAATCCATCTGCATCCTGTCTAACTTATTATTACACCATATGCAGCAACTATATTAGGATAATATGAATAATAAAGATATGAATAACACGAGCAATATAAACAAATATGCCAATATCAAAGACGGTGATAAAGAAAATACGCCATGAACGAATCTAATTCCTTCTTAGGTTAGTTAACCGGTTAAATCTACTTAGCTAGATTTTAATTTTTGTTCTATGCAATGCATTTCAGTCCTTAGCTACTCAGGTTCCTGTTATCACAATCAGTGTTTAGAAGGAAGCACAATATTAACAGCCTTGAGCTTGTTCTGAATCTGAATCGCAAACGAAATGAAAGAGACCAGTCTCTTGCCTTGGGAAGACCTCTTCAAGAATTTCGTGAGAAACTGCAATTATCTTTTTAAAATTCTCTCTGGATAAATAAAGTAAATGACCTGGGTTCAATCGAATGCAGGAAAACGAGTTGGGCTCGTTGCCTGAGGAGACCATTATGCCTCTGTTTTCTTAACAAGTTAAAAAACGATGTAACTGGTGGTCTGTCAACTGGGGTGGGTCGCACCAACGTGGATGAGAGCACACATACATATTTATATATAAGACTAAATAGTGGATGAACCTCCTACGCAGAAAATTTCCATAACATTAGCCACTTCTTTCACATAACAGATTGATAACCCAGCCGAAATACAAAATGCAATGAATTCAATAAGGAGGCTGACATAGTAGCGCGTATGTATGTATATATTTATATTTATATATATATATATATATATATATATATATATATATATATATATATATATATATATATATATACATACACACACACACATGCACGTTATGTTAGTCTCCTTTCAGAATTCATTGTCTTACTTGCTTGGGAAGATCAACAGTAGAAACATATAAAAGAAGATAAAACACAGATAAAACAAATGCCTTTCGGCTTCTCATGTTCTGCTCCCACAACTTAATTATTTGCCAGTTGCAAATCTGATTGGGTAATTAACACAGGTCACTGCATTGGTCAATGTTGTAAAAGGGTATGTATATTTACTAAAGAAAAATAAAAATTTACACTCCTCTGTCTTTCTCTCTAGACATTCGTAGGCAACGATCACATCTAAAGAACACGAAACTCGCCCTCGACCTTGAAGAAAAAAAAAAATTAAACCACCCTTTTATTAAAATGCACTAAATAGTAAAAAATAATTTTTTGAGACACACCAGGAGTTTCTTACAATAAATCATGTCTACAGAAATAAAAGGGTGGGCGCCAAACATGGAAGGAATACTACTAGAAAAGAAATATATACTTTTTTCTTTCTTGCAGCAATTCCTTCCATGTTTGCGCCCACGCTTTACTTTTGTGGACATGATTAATTGTAAGAAAATCCTGGTGTGTCTCAAAAAATTATTTGTTACTTTTTAGTGCATTTTAATAAAACTGTTGTAAATTTTTTTTATTTTTTTATTGTATACTTTTTAGTTTTGACAGAAATTGTAGCCTAATTATGACCGTAGCTAAAGAAATTGAAAGCGATATTCTGTCGAGCCAAAGAAGGTTTGAAAAATCCGTAAAGTTACTAACTTATTCTGCCAAGTCAAATCCTGCGATACTGGGAGAGGTCACTGTAGGGTCACTAGAGGCCACTGCTAACCTACTGATCATGTAAGGTTGTACTGTCACTACTGTCACCGGGATTGAGTAACCATGCAAAATTTCAAGTCCATCGGACGAAGGGAACACGTCGAAAATTGAGTTAAAAGATTTGACCCAAACAACTGGACAGACACAGATGTCAAGTTAGATAAAAGTATGTAAAATATGTAAAAAAAAAAATTCACAATTACTTTTGACCTGTCAAAAGTCAAGGTCACTGGTCCGACCTTCAGCTTTTGCAGAGCCTTCCACAGTCGTGTGAGTGACCTAATGTAATTAATAAATGTTTATGTTTATTATTTTATATAGGAGACTAAGTTATGAGACTAAAATGATTAAGTATATATATAGGCCTATACTATATATATATATATATATATATATATATATATATATATATATATATATATATATATATATATATATATATATATATATATATATATATGGATGAATTTTTTATCACATCACCGTGATTCATATACAAGCATTAAGCTACAAACGTTTTTAGTTGATAATAAGTTCGTCGTCCCGTCGGCTCGAACCAACGAAAGACAAGAACTCAGGTCTACAGTGACGCGGCTGACGCCTTTACCCACACGGCCAACAACTTATACCTCACTTGTTGGCCGTGTGGGTAAAGGCGTCAGCCGCGTCACTGTAGTCCTAAATTCTTGTCTTTCGTTGGTTCGAACCAACGGGACGACGAACTTATTATCAACTAAAAATTCCCCTTCGGTAACATATATGAAAATATATTATTCCGAGGTAGAGCGAATTGGATATTAAAGGACGTTTGTAGCTTAATGCTTATATATATATATATATATATATATATATATATATATATATATATATATATATATATATATATATATATATATATATATATATATATATATATTTACTGTACATGGTACCGTAGCAAATTAGAAATTATGATACGTTTGTGCATTCATTCATTTATTCATGATTGTTCGTAATGCGATTTCTCCTTCGCTCTATTATTTCCCTTTTTCACAGCAATGCCAGATAATTCCCAAATGCATCAATCAGTCAATCTTTTTTCACATGCGTTTATTCTATTCTAATGAAGTTTACGGAGCAAAATACCTTGCCTAAACAATTTAAGTAAAAGCAGTATCATCAAAACTTATGTGACACTAATCAAAATTATATTCAAGATATTAGGTTTAGAACTCGTCATATCATGATGTACCTCAACATTAATATTCCCTCAAGGCTTATAGTGGCATTTTCTTACTCTCCATTCCTCCCCATCCTTGCCCCGCCCCCTCTCTCTCTCTCTCTCTCTCTCTCTCTCTCTCTCTCTCTCTCTCTCTCTCTCTCTCTCTCTCTTCCTTAAAAACACAAAGCCTCTCGAGGCTCATCCTACCTCAACGTTAAGACTCTTTTGGATTTTGTAGGATTTTCAATCTTGGCATGAGTTTTTACTTTCACGTCTTTGTCTTGTCTTGTATTTTAAGAGAATGATATCCCAGCTGTAATTCTTTATACAAAAATATTTCTTATTTTTGTATCTGCTTTTCCTTAAGGTCTGCTTTTCCTTAAGGTCCAGAAGCGAATGCCTTACCAGGCCAATACACGTTTATTTTATGAATGGTTCAAACTTGGATTCATTATTCAGCAAAGGTGACGATCACTTCCTGGTTATTAATAATTCAGATGGTGCAATTGATTAGCATCTTGCTTGCAAGGCTGTTTCATCCTTGTTGGACGAGACTGAATTTTATTTTTTATCATACTTTCAGTCTCAAAAAATATTGAAAATTTCCAAAGATTGCTGTTTCGAATAATGAGCCATAAACTTCCAATGCGATCTTCCACAGAGATGAATACTCAAATGCAAAGTATAATTTCAGAGGAGAGGCATAAAGACTGCATTTCCAACGGGATTTCTTAAGTATCAGTGAAATACAAATGACTTCTTTGCTTCATATTTTTTTAAGAATAGCCTAATGCATTACATATTCATTAAATGTAAGTATTGGCAAATATATGGAAAAATGTTTATCGTACTGACTGGAATATCCGAGCAAAGATTTGGATGCATGAATTACAAAATATCTATCTATTAATAACAGAAATGTGTATATATACGTCTAAGCATGTATGCATATATATATATATATATATATATATATATATATATATATATATATATATATATATATATATATACTGTATATATATATTACACACGAACACACATGCATATATATATATATATATATATATATATATATATATATATATATATATATATATATATATATATATATATATATACATGCAGACACACACATACACATTCAGCTGTTAACTCAAGCGGAAAAATACTACATAGCTTTCACTGCCACATTCGCACTTTAACTGTTGAATAGGCGGTGAACGCCCTTAGCGGAAAATTTCCAAACCCTACACAAAAGGCTCATCAGCAGCGCATCGAGCCCACTTACACAACTGTATCATTCACATCTTGCAAACACTTCCTGCTTTCTGGATATTACGACCTCCATCTTTCCACCTTTTTCTAGGTCTTTCTCTCCTATCCCCTACCACTTCCAACCTGTCGCCCACCATTTTTCCCACATGATCAGACCATCTCAAAACACTTATAATCTTTCCTTCCCACACAGGTCTCCCACCCCACACACGTCCTCCCGTGAATAAGCATATTTATAATACTTTATCCCTCTTAACAAAACGTCATGCTACTATATCCACAATATATTTACCGCCATGTAAAACCGTCGCTTCACAGGTTAAAGTTGTAATCGATATGACTGGCAAACTTTACAGCTAAATGGCAGTTATAAAGTACGTGTATGTATTACGCTGGGTCTAACTCTCACTCTCCCGCTTTGTCTCCTGAACAAAGAACTGTGCCTCATATATTCTCAGCCAGAACCTTGGTGCCACCATACCCCTACCAGACCTTCGGGATGCCCGTGGATCAGGGCAACCCACACAGTTTAGTGAAAGCAGAGTTTATTTCATGAGAGAGAGAGAGAGAGAGAGAGAGAGAGAGAGAGAGAGAGAGAGAGAGAGAGAGAGAGATTCCGTCTGCTACTGTACGGTTTCAAATGAGAGAGGGAAATATAGTGACTGTGTGTGTGTGTGTGTGTGTGTGTGTGTGAGAGAGAGAGAGAGAGAGAGAGAGAGAGAGAGAGAGAGAGAGTCTGCTACTGTATGTTTTAAAATGAGAGAGGGAAATGTACAGACTGTATGTGTGTGTGTGTGTGTGTGTGTGTGTGTGAGAGAGAGAGAGAGAGAGAGAGAGAGAGAGAGAGAGAGAGAGAGAGGAGTTTTCCTCTCTACATATTCTATGGAAGGACTGAACTCGCAAAGGGGGAGAAAAACGGGTTGATTAATAATAAATGGTGAGCGTTTGTTTCTCAATAGAAGGGTTAGTGGTTGTGAATGGTTTCTTTGTCCTTCCGCCATTGTTGGAAGATCTTCATAACGTGATTAAAATTTAAGATCCCTTCGAGGGGATTTCGGTAAGTAAATAAGGGCGATTTACATAATGACTATTGAATTTATGCTCTCCATACTCTCGCCCCTTGGCAAAACTTGTGTGCTTTAGTTTTTCCTTCCCTCTCGCCAGATGAAAATACAAATGCCACGAGGCAAAATGAATTATATGGAAATATTTAGAAAAAGTATTCCAAAATGTTGATATGATTAATGTTTTTTTTCTCTGAAAAGCAGCTATTTTGTTATTTATCAAAACTGTTTAGTCTTTAACTTGCCAATTTTCTTTTTTGCAAAGGGCTGCTTTCTCTATTGGGGGAGCCTTTGGCTTGTAGCATTCTGTTTTTCCAACTAAGTTAATTACGATGTCTATATACAGAATGGAAAGAGCTCTCTGCGCATGCGCTATTTGGATCTTGTCTGACGAGAATATAGATGCATTTGACAAAAAAGAGCAGTATTTGTATTATTAAATGATTAGCCTGGAGTACTGATATGCTCTGAAGACATTTTACGACAATGAATAAAGATACCATCAGAAGTATTTCAGTTTCACCTGTTTCACAGGCCAACTTGCGTCATATATATGTAAATCAATCAGTAAACTCTGAGAATATAAACAGTTATTTCATTCCGTTCCTAAAACCTGTTTTAGTTACAACGCTTGGAATATTAAAAGAACCACAGAATCAAAGAAAAATGTAATTAATATCTGAGGCAGTCATTATAAGGGAAAAAAAATGGTCAACCTAAAATATCAATACGTACAGTTACCCAGGGTATACACGTCGGAAGTCAGAATGCCATTGCTTACTTTGCTTATCCGTCTAACTTGCCAACTCTCACATAAAAGATCTGATATTGATTAACTCGACCCATGCAACATGCAATCATTCTCTCTTTCCTTTTTTTCTCTGGTAATTTGATAAGATTTGATAGTAAATTACGAACAAGAGGTCATTATCATTATCTACACTTACAGTCAGCTTAGGTTTGCTTATCAAGTTGCATGTCAAAAACACAGGTACCGTACCGGTACTGGGCGTGTCCCATGCCACCACTGTGCAATTCAAATTATTTAAGTACTGTTTTTAGGGTAACTATTTCTTTTTCAGGACGTTATGCCTTTTATATAGCTCTATAATAAATGCTTACTGGCCCTTCGAAAATCACCCTGCCCAAAAAACAAAAAAATTGTACACACACACATATATATATGTGTGTGTGTGCAGCATATCGGACGGTCTCTCTAACTACTTTCATTATTTTTTTTTGGGGGGGGGGGGGGGCGATCCAAGAAAATTTTCCTATCATGTTGTAATGCCTCTTTATTACTTAAGCAACAGGAAAATCAATGCAAACCTTAGAAATAGTGTGCAACCACATTACCTCGTCACTGCTTCATAAGGCTAAAGAAACTAAATGTTCAAAATAAGCCAGGAAGAGGGAATGCCTAAATGCAGAGGGCATTTTGGTACCTTTCAGTTTCCTCATACAATCTAATTTCATCATGAATCCAAGGTTTGGAAAGACTAATGGCAAAAGAATAATGGGTCTTGAAATGGTCTTCACTTTTCTGGTGTACTTTAGTGTCACTATTGTCTTCTCTGATTGATTAATGTTCTCTCTCTCTCTCTCTCAACCGAGCATTGACAGTTGAGCTAAGGCATGGGTTTTTGCTATAAGCCTCCACTGAGACCAAAAGGCCTTGAACCCTAGTTTATCAAGTATATATTTTGCACTTCTACTTTCCTGTTTTCCTTAGCATATTCCTCACTTTGGGAATATAGCTTTATTCTTCAAAGACTAATGATTACCCCAGTCTCTGAACCCTGAAATTTTAAGCTATTCTTAGCTAAGAGGCTCAAGGATTTGTCTGTGCAGTTTTCAATGCAAAGGCAATGGAGACACGAATTACGATCAAATATGGTCAGGAACTGCAGTATAACATAAATGATAATAATATACATAATTTTGAGTAATTTCTGAGCCATTCCATTTCCTAAAAGTTCTATTCCAGCTATAAAATGGAGAGTTTTAGGTCCTGTTCCTAAACAATGTTTCTTTTATCCATAAGCCCTATCAGTGTGTATATAAACCTCTAACCCCTACCTACTTAACATAAATAAGATACCCTAATCCACACCTTTGTTGCATTAACTATGCTCACTTGAACTGTCTGAGAATTTACAACTACTTCTCCCATACCTAAGCCCAGCAACTAACTACCATTACATGAGCTTCTACTGCAATGCAGCCCTCGAAATTTAGTCCTACTGCCACATTTCCTTTAACCTCTGACATGTAACACATTCCTTATCAGGCTTCTGTCTTCTATGTTTTTGCTGCTTTCAGACAAAAGTAAAGCCACTGATTTTACGAGAATTTCACGAGGCTACGTTTGACTTTCTTCTTGTATTAAAGAAGCGACAAGGTTTTTTTTATAACTGTACATAAATGTCTTTACTTTACTCGGATGCTGCAGCAGTGATAATTATACAGCCCCAGTTCTAATAGAGAATTAAAATATATGAGTATTTTAGGGTGAAATTACATTCAGTCTATCTACCCCTTTGATTCAATCTGACCTTTGGAAACCCTGGCAGTATCTTCATCTAGGAAGCGTGTCTCTCATGATACACTCTTCATTAAAATTACTATTACGGAAGTCAGTGTAGCTCTTTTAGATATGAAGAACATCATTATGATTACTAGTTATTTCTATCACTGGTATCACCATTATTCCCTATGGAATAACCCTTTCTTGTACAAATACGTGCACATGAACATTCAATATATACGTCATCACTGCGAACAAATAACTGTTATTTCCATATTTATTAATGCCTCAAGTACGCTGTGAAATACGTCCGGTACTCCCATAACTTCCAAGTAAACATAGTTTCGCCTCCGGTGTCGGCAATATTTTCACGGTTTACGGGCGTTTAGTGTTTATTTATGTACCCATTTTAAAAAACGCTGCGGTAAAATTTGAATTACGATCACCCGAAGGTCCGGCGTTGTTTACTCCGTTGACGTATATGAACGAGTAGCAATGCTTTTGGAAGATACGGACATAACTCTTAATTGGAATTTGCAAAATGCGTCCGTGCTCGTACTTTGTGAAGAAAGTACTTGTAAAAGCTCTCTCTCTCTCTCTCTCTCATTTTTCTCGTGAAAATGGTGAGCTTTTATGTGTTTTAAACTTCTTCTTTCTTTTCTTTTCTGTGAACCCATCGAGGTAGTTTTATGAGAGAGAGAGAGAGAGAGAGAGAGAGAGAGAGAGAGAGAGAGAGAGAGAGAGAGAGAGAGAGAGAGAGGACTATTTTGTATGTCTTTTGGTTCTATGTCTTTCAGCTTCTATGGCATAAAAATGAGGTGAGGTACTAACGTTTCAGAACTTTCCCTCTTCAACGAATAGAGACATTCTCTCTCTCTCTCTCTCTCTCTCTCTCTCTCTCTCTCTCTCTGAGTGTGGTACTTTTACGTTCTTTTTTTTTTTACTCTCAGAGTAGCTTGTACCCAAATTCCTATCGCTACAGGAGACTTTTTCAGAAAACCGAGAGGTGAGAGACTATCTTCTAACAATTTACATTTTTAAGAATTAAAATTTTTAACAATTTACATTCCTAACAATTTACATTTCCGACACTTTACATTTCTAACACTTTACATCTCTCACAATTTACATTTCCAACAATTTACATTTCTGACAATTTACATTTCTAACAATTTTTATTTCTGGTAATTTACATTTCTAACAATGTACACTTCTAATAATTTACATTTCTATTAATTTACCTTCCTAACAATGTACACTTCTGACAATTTACATTTCAAACAATTTATATTTCTGACAATTTACATTTCTAATAATTATCATTTCTGCCAATTTACGTTTCTGACAATTTACATTTCAAACAGCTTACATTTCTGACAACTTACATTTTTATCAGTTTACGTTTCTGACAATTTACATTTCTAACAATTTACTTTTCTAACAATGAATATTTCTCAGTTTACATTTCTAACGATTTATATTCCTCCTCACAATTTACTTTTCTAACAATTTACATTTCTCAGTTTACATTTCTAACGATTTATATTTCTGAGGTAAACACTAAACGCCAGCCATCATCTGATCCAATTAAGAGCACAACGTGAATGAAACCGAGAGCGTTTATAACCACACGTAACAGAATAAATCAAATGCCAGAGATCTTTTGTAGCACAGAGGACCGGCGACACTTAATTAAAAACACGGATCCTGAATAAGGCGTTCGCACGCAAAAAAAAAAAAAAAAAAAAAAAAAAAAATCCTGGTCTTTCATGAAAGGGGAAAATTTCTTTGACATATTGAGCAATAGCAACTTGTAGCTTGGAAGTTTTCGGTCAGAGTAATGAGAATTCGTATTCTGAACTGAAATAAATAAATGAATGACTAAAATATATATATATATATATATATATATATATATATATATATATATATATATATAATAATAATAATAATAAACATGGGTTTCACATGACTCCTCTCGAGAGGTGAAGGTGGTTTGTTTTAACAGATGGAAAAAATAATTATAAAAATTCCATAACACAATAATTTATCGGTAAACTTTAACACGTCTGGTTAAAGGGCAATACGGAGAGAGAGAGAGAGAGAGAGAGAGAGAGAGAGAGAGAGAGAGAGAGAGAGAGAGAGAGAGAGAGAGAGACTGTATGCCACTGTATGTTCTCAGATGAGAGAGGGACACGGAGAGACTGCATATGAGAGAGAGAGAGAGAGAGAGAGAGAGAGAGAGAGAGAGAGAGAGAGAGAGAGAGAGAGAGAGAGACGTTTAAGCATTCCTTTGTCATAATTTATGAGTCGATATCTGAACTTCAAAGCAAATCGCCAATATTCAGTCATTTGTATTCCGTAGGAACTTTCGTCAACACAAGCAGCGGATTGAAAATTCATAAACTTCGGAAGGAGAAACTTCATTTGCAACGCCCTGCCGGAAGAGAAAGCGAGAAATGTCTCGGAAAATAAGTTCAGTAATTGATTCGCTTTCTTTCTGATATTGGTTTGATCATAAATAATGATTGACCTATTTCTCTCTCCCTACTTATTATTTTCTTTTACATTTACAACAAAATCGTTATTTACGTCCCTAGAATGAGAACCAATATTTTCCGTATTATCAGACTTTATTACATTTCATTTCACCGAGATAAGTAACTTCGATATTACTAAGGACTCAACCTTTATTTATTTCTTTTTGGGAATGAATTTCCTTGCCAAAATAATTACGAGAGAGAAATAAGTAGGTTATTATTTATAGTCAAACCAATTTATTTCTTTTTTATTTCTCTTTGGTAATGATTTTTCTTACCTTTGGCGAACAAAGAAAATATCAGAAAGAAAGTCGATCTATATTCTTCGCTTTCTCTTCCGGCATGGCGTTGCAAATAAAAGTTCCTCGTTCTGAAGTTTATGAACTTTCAATCCTTTGCATATGTTTACGAAAGTTCTTTAGGTTAAACTGAGAGAGAGAGAGAGAGAGAGAGAGAGAGAGAGAGAGAGAGAGAGAGAGAGAGAGAGAGAGAGAGATTCCAACCAAACCTGTCAAAGTTTAACCGATAAATTCTATTCTCATGGAATTTTTAGGATTCGGTTTTCCTTCTGTCAAAACAAGAGCACCTTCACCTCTCTAAAGGAGTCTTGTGAAACCTCACTGATTGATTGATTGATTTATCTATTTATTCATTTATCTATTTATTTATTTATTTATTCATCTCAATCCGAAAAACGAATTCTCGTTACGCAGCTCGAAAACTTCCGAACTACAAGTTGCTAGTGATTGATTTGTCACGGGAATTTTCCCATGTGGAAGGTGAAGTTTTTTTTTTTTTTCTTTACATGCGAACGCCTTCTTCAGGATCCGTGTTTTAATGAAGTGCATTTGGTCCTCTGTACTAAAGGGATCCCTGAGACTTGATTTACTCTACTTTCACGATTTTTTCGATCCATTATCGAATCAATCGTCATTTATTTCTCTCTGATTGAACCACCCCTTATTATCTCTGGTATTATCTTCCGTATTTTTATGGTTATGTTTTGAAAATTCAACATTTTTCGCGGTCAGAATATTATTACGTTGCCTGAAAAAATATTTGTCAGAAAATCCAGATTGTTAATAATAATACTGATTTTAGCTTTCCGTAAAAGAAAACTATTGAGATGGCTATTTGTCTGCCCGTCCGCCATCAGATCTTAATAACTAATGAGGCTAGAGGGCTCCAAATTAGTATGTTGATCATCCACCCTCCAATCATCAAACATACCAAATTGCAGCCCTCTAGCCTCAGCAGTTTTTATTTTATTTAAGGTTAAAGTTAGCCATGATCGTGCGCCTGGCACCCCTATAGGTGCCAACAACACGGGCTACCACCGGGTCGTGGGTGACTTGTCTCATTTTGATAATACTGGTTTTCATCTTATTATGTAAAATAATGAAATGAAATGGGAACAGACGACCCCATTCTGATGTTTTTAAATTTCGCTCGTGAAAACAATAAGTAATCAATTAAAATTTCTCTCTCGTTCTGATGGTTGTGATCGTACATTTTTAAAACAAAAAACGGCAGTCATAGCAAATGCAACAACATCAGTAGTAATAACAGTAATAACAATAAAAATAGCATTAACAATCCGAAATAATTCCAGTATCTTGGATTTTGGTCAAAAGATATAAGCAGTGACCCGTCCACAACCGTAAGGTGTTCCTAATTATTTGATATTATTACCATCACCATCATTACTTCCACTACTACTACTACTACTACCACTACTACTACTACTACTACTACTACTACTACTACTACTACTACTACTAATAATAATAATAATAATAATAACAATACTAATAATAATAATAATAATAATAATAATAATAATAATAATAATAATAATAATAATGAAGGACAAACAAATCTAGTGAAGTATTTGCAAGAACATGATCTAAACTGCGAAAATAATATTCTTACATATACAATACTGTAGATTTGCTTTCCCATTTTAGTGACTCGCGAGATTATGAGATTCTGGCAATATAATAATAATAACTTCACGTCCACATACCCCGCGGTATCTAACAGAAAGCCCATTGAAGTACAATGAATATTTCCTTTGTGACGTTTGAGTAATGAAATCATCTTAAATCCACGTAATGCGCTGAAATAAAAATCGCATTATTAATCTTATTTCCCCTTCATCGTAATAAGATTATACAGAAGTCAAGAAGCACAAACATATGTCTGTCTTAACTATCGGACATGTGTTCGTAGGGATTCCTATAGGTACACACTCTCTCTCTCTCTCTCTCCTTCATATACACACACGCATATATATATACATATATATATATATATATATATATATATATATATATATATATATATATATATATATACATACATACATATAAATCATACAAATATAAATACGAATACCTGCACATACACACATCTATATATGTGTGTGTATGCGTGTAGGTATTTGTATATACTGTATATTTGCGATTTATACGTATATGTGTGTGTGAGGGAGGCACAGTTTAACGTAGCTGTGACTGTTTAATCAAGGATGTATAAATATTAGACTTTACGGAAATTGTAGCCCCTTTTGTATGAGATATCATTAAATATAATGAATCCATTTACGACGCAATTACGTAATATTTTCCCCTCAGTCTGTTGTTATTGTTGCAATTAAAAGACAAATGGCTTTATTCCAAAGAGAGAACAAAAATTGGTGCATTCATCGCCATCCAGGAAAATCTGAGAGAGAGAGAGAGAGAGAGAGAGAGAGAGAGAGAGAGAGAGAGAGAGAGAGAGAGAGAGAATTTTGATTGCAATGATAGAGCAGGCGTAGGGTCCTCCACTCGAGGTTCAAGGTTCATGATGGAGTACAGAGGCCTTACGTCAGCACTTCTCTGGGGTTCCGGCTTTGAAATGGTTTCTTGGTCCAGTCTACTTTCGCCTTTGTTTGGAAAATGATGTTATGTTACGTATTGGCTACTGCACGTTCTCAAGGACTCTCTCTCTCTCTCTCTCTCTCTCGTTCAACGGCGTCAATAGCCATCCAGTCTGGTGTAGTTCATGCGCGTTCGATTCTTCTTCCGTCAGTTATGGTTTTTTGTCTGTTTACCTTTTCGACAGCTTCGTGATAGGTGTTTTTTTTTTTTTGGCGAGTAATCTTTTTTCTTTTAATTCAAGGGCCGATGGGGTGGGCAATCCAAATGCCCTTCACTGTCCCATAACTGATGGACACCAGAAGGTGATGGGATAATGAAGGTTTTACTCCGAAGATATTCCATAGTTCCAGATCTCAATGGAAAACTATACTTCGCTTACCCTTATTTTTTCTACAGCTTCTTGCGAAAAAAAAAACAAAGGCAAAAGGTAATTCTACAGTATTATAAGTAACTGCACTATACACACACACACACACACACACATATATATATATATATATATATATATATTTCTATATACATATATATATATATATATATATATATATATATATATATATATATATATATATATATATATACATATATAATTATCCTAATTCTGACATCGGACATCTTACGGGATGCATCCATGCGACCGGGCCTTCAATGGATGACGTCACGGGCATTAAACCCCTACACTGAGAGATTGGCTGGCAGTTCGATATCCGACCGCGAGTTATAAGACTGCTCAACTGAAGGACTGCGCAGTTTTATATGACGAAATGGAGCCTTGACTCTGCAATACATTGTGTAAGTCCATTAGCTCTCTCTTGCGTTCTTTGGACTTACGTAAGGAAGAGGACGCACAAAATAAAAGAAAATGAAGGAATATCAGAATATATGAATACTTTAAGAACAGGAATTTGGAGATACGGTATGTGGATTATGCATGTGAATTATATCTACAGAAAAATTAGATACATATTACCATAATACTTGAAAAACTATATATATATGTATATTCGCATTTCTAATTCCCATGCCATAAATTCAAAGCCATGTTTTAGGGGGGGAATCAAACACTTATTAACTAACTTAATTCAATCTCTGATAAAGAAAGGAAAGTTGAACAACCTCTCTCTGTCATGAAGTATCAATGTTAATACTCTCCACAATTTATTTTCCCACTGTATCTCTCCCCTTACATTTGTTAGCATTTTATGTTATTAAACTAATAACAAAAAATACCCTTAATGCTTACAAGGTGTCTGTATTCGATATTTTTTAAAGGGAAAAAATGCAACAAGTTGTAACGATTGTTTGACTGGTAACAGAATATGGTTGGGGCAACTACTCTGATCGTCGACATATAATACCTTAAACCCATGGTTTAAGGTATTATTAATTAATCATTTATTGGGCTAAAGACAAAAAAATCAGAGACTCCCATTTACCCAGACCTATACTTGCAATATATATATATATATATATATATATATATATATATATATATATATATATATATATATATATATATATATATGTATATATATATATATATATATATATATATATATATATATATATATATATATATATATATACATATATATATATATATAAATATATACATATATATATATATATATATATATATATATATATATATATATATATATATATATATATATATATATATATATATATATAGACAGATAGATGGATGGATAGATAGATAGAGACAGAGTTAGATTTAATCAATCTTTTCTCCACCTAGTAATCAGAGGAAATTTATACCGAACTTCGTAACACACAGTTACAGCAATATCCAAAGTTATCTTTCAACAAACAGAAACTCTTTGTAAAAAACGTAAGCATACGAAAACCCCTAAAAATAACTGAGAGAAAATAATGCCCAAAAGCAATGAGAAACAATTCTTTACTGTAAAAATAGGTATAAGAGAATTTCTTAGAATAAATGAGAGGAAAAATTGTCACCTTTCAGGAATGACAAAAACTGTTAATACCTGGAGAAGTTCTTGAAATAACTGAGAGAAAATGCTACCCCTCTTAAACAAAAAGAAATTCAAGATATAAATAAAAATAGGCATATCGATAGCTGATATCTTGGAAC
The DNA here is from genome assembly GCF_040412425.1 of Macrobrachium rosenbergii. Lineage (NCBI taxonomy): Eukaryota > Metazoa > Arthropoda > Malacostraca > Decapoda > Palaemonidae > Macrobrachium > Macrobrachium rosenbergii. The sequence goes on from NC_089756.1 coordinate 14,165,403, forward strand.
AGGAAGGGAAGAGGGGGGGGGGGTTAATTCCAGAAACAATGACAATTCCTAAACATTAAAAGCAGGTATTTGGAAATATATGCGAATTATCCATGTGAATTATATCGACGAAAACCAAATGTATATTAACTTAATACTAGAAAAACTGTACGTACATTCGCGTTTATAATTATCAAGCCATAATTTCTGAGCTCCGATTTTAAAATGGAACTCATACCTTTAAGATATTAAACATTTTTCAATCTTTGATAAACTGAAGTTGAACAACCTCTCTCTGTTATCAAGAATTAATATTAATACTCTCTACAGTAGACGAGAATTTCTTGGATTAACTGAGGGAGCTTATAACTTTTCATAGACTAATGCATTTCTAGTTTTAAAATCATGCACGCAAGAATTTACAGGAAATGTGAAAAAAGTTCACTTAAAACAAATTCTCAAACAAAACTGAGTAGACAAGAATTTCTTCGATTAATTTAGAAACAAAGGTACCTTTCAGCAACAGGAAGAAATATTCAACCATAAAAACAGACGAACGGGAGCATCTTGAAATCACTGCCAACAAAAATCATGTTGTAGCAACGATGCAAAACTCCTAATCACAAAACAGAAGGAAATTTGCTGGAGTAACTATATGAACAATAGCATGAGACATGACCCATTAAGCCCTTCTATCAAAACCTTGACAAAGAAAAAAAACCACTCTCATTTTTTGTCCGTCAGTCATCTTACAAGTCCAGACTGTCCAATCCATTTCTGGAGGACTCTCTAGCACTCTTGTTTCGTCTCGAGTTATCGATTACAAGAGGCATTTTCTCACAGC
>NC_089756.1:14168725-14198725 GCF_040412425.1 Macrobrachium rosenbergii
ACATACATATATATATATGTGTGTGTGTATGTATATATGTATGTATGTACAAATAAATCACGAAAACATGCAACGTGATGAATATATAAATAAAGGCAATGCCGCGAAGGAGAGAAACGACGGAGTGGTGCTAGGCCTTTCAACTTACTGTCCTTTACTTAGCATCTCTTTCCTCCGTGGCACTGCCTTTATTTATACATATGTACGTATGCATATATATATATATATATACATACATATGTATATATATATATATATATATATATATATATATATATATATATATATATATATATATATATATACAAGATTTTCAAATACACCGCTAATAAACTTTTGGATACTATATCACTATTTATTTTACTCCGGATCATTGCTGTTTGTAAACAACACCCTTTAAATGTCATACCCTGTCCTTTTTTTAATCTTGCATATGCCACTCCTAAGTTACCGAATCCCATATTATGACATGGAAAGACTCAAGCTGATGTCGTAAGTTACTGTAGTAAAAGTCGCCGGTATTCGTTTCCTCTCTCTCTCTCTCTCTCTCTCTCTCTCTCTCTCTCTCTCTCTTCATATTTTATTTTACGCCCCTTGAGACGAGGATCACATTATCCCGTAAAGAACGTTTATGCCATTTTTTCCCCCCAACTTAACTGGCTGATTCAGTCCACGTTCATTTCCAAAGTTTCATGTTACCAGCGGCTGTCAAAACAAGATTACCTGCCATCAAGGCTCAAGTTTATCTGCTCGCTTTGAGGATTTGCACGGTTACTTAACCCTAGATGCTGCTTTCTTTCCGTATTGTTCTCAGCAGTGGGAGCTGGCAACGAAAAAGTGACTATTATATGGTAAAGTAACTTGGTTAACTTCGCTACTGGCTCACTTTCAGTATTTCACCCTTTGCCTTACCCTCCATGACGTATTTCAAGAGTCTGAAAATGTTTTAGTTATGGTTATAAACTTTTTGTATGGACGATGAAAGATACCAAAAATTTATTACCTTATACGTAAACCGGTCAAACGCGAAGTTCAATAAGCTAAAACTATTTTGTTATTATTGATACTAAAAAAATGGCTGTAAACAATTATTTTTTGTGTGTCCAAAGGAATTCCATTAACAGTTTCTCAACCCAAAAACTTTAAAAAATTAGAAATTAAATTATGTGTGTTACGTAATAAGACACTGTATATAGAGAATCGTTTTCGGTGTAGCATGTTTCTTTACAACTACGCAAAGGATGACGGCCAGAAATTCTAAATGGACATTTTCGTAGAACCGGATTAAAAAGAGCTAGCTCTGAATACCGTGGTTTAACCCCGGTAGTTTGTTGGTTTAGATTAAGCTGGCTTTGTGCCAGTACGGACCCTTGCTCTAAAGCAAGTGCAGTAAGGTGTTGAAGGGGAAGAGCTGGTTTCAACTCTGAATACAGGATCTCGTCCTTAGACTCATTACAACCAGCAGAGTTGGTTTAAGTCCTTACAACCAACAGAGCTGGTTTAACTCTGAATAGGAGATCTCGTCCTTAGACTTATTACAACCAACGGAGTTGGTTTAACTCCGAATACAGGATCTCGTCCTTACAAACAACAGAGTTGGTTCAACTCCAAATACAGGATCTCGTCCTTAGACTCATTTCAACCAACCGAGTTGGTTTAATTCTAAATACAGGATATCGTCCTCAGACTCATTACAACCAACATGGTTGGTTTAACTCCTATTACAGAATCTTATCCTTAGACTCATTACAACCAACAACGTTGTTTTAAATTTGGATACAGGATCTCGTCCTTAGACTCACATTAATTCTGTTGGTGTAACTCTGAAAACAGGATCTCGTGTCACCGTGCACGACTTCTGTGCGAGTACATGAAACAGTTGCGTAACTATGCCGGGTCTTTCATTAATGTGGTAGTAACCGCTCCCGGCCTGCTTCTGTCTAGACAGCCACGGAAGTAAACGGCTTTAGGCCCATATCACGACATTAAGGCGAAGTGAAACGAATTAGCGCAGATGGCGATAACGTTGTTTGGTTAATTACGATTTCTCATTAATACTCATTAAACGTTTTTTTTTCATGTTTTTTCTTGATCTAGATTTGTTTCACAGTTATACCGTAGTTGTTGGGCAGTGCAAGAGTAATCAGGTATCAATGATGACCAACTAAAATTATAAGAACAAATTTCAAGCTTATCACATTCCACCAATGGCCGGAGATATTTTCAGGAAAAAGGGGATACCTTACTATGCCCTTCAGAAATGCAGACTCAAACGGCCATATTAATATTTTGCCAATTATGAAAAAGGTATTAAAATGCAACACAAATTTTTGCTTCTTGGTAACAAGATTCGACGAATACAAGGTATTAAAAGAGTGTCATTTGAGTGTTGGTCTAAGGAAGGCAACAAAAAAAAAAAAAAAAAAAAAAAAAAAGAGTTTGGCTGAATGAAAGGAAATAAATTTCTGAATTTATAAGAACTATACTTCAGATATAGCGAAATACAGACTCTAACAGAGTAAAAGTATTCGGAGACCGCACATCTCCACCTAGGATGAAACTTTTCCACATTCTGCCTCTCCCAGGGTTTAATGAATTGTTGACATAACCTTTATGCGTTATCCTGCTAACAAACAGAAGAAAAAAAAAAGTAAAAAATGCGCTGAAGTTTCTCCGGCGAAATCGAGTTTTCTGTACAGCCGCTACATGAAACTTTAACCCCGGCCCGGTAGTGGCCTATCCTATATCGTTGCCAGAAGCACGATTATGGCTAACTTTAAACCTTAAATAAAATACAAACTACCAACGCTACAGGGCTGCAATTTGGTATGTTTGATGATTGGAGGGTGGATGATCAACATACCAATTTGCAGTCCTCTAGCCTTAGTAGCTTTTGAGATCTGAGGGTAAACAGAGAATGTGCGGACGGACAGACAAAGCCGATACAGTAGTTTTCTTTTCCAGAAAACTAAAACACTAGCAAGCACATAACGTCATTAGCGAAGGAAATAATAATGCAAAATGTACGATGTGATTCTCTTATGGTTCTCCAAGAACTCACCATGAGCTATGACAAGGCAGATCAAGGGCCTTATCCCCCACCCCCCAACAAACATCGTCTTCCTTTACCCGAAAAGCTACATATTTCTGTCTCTTTTCAAAGTCTATGAATTAGTTGTCAGTCACGAGGTCCATTTATTTTTATATAATATTCGTAACAATCCACACGTAATTTTTTTTAATAATCCAGCTAACAAACGGACGGACAAACACAGACAAACAAACAAACGGAAGCGAAAACGTCACTTCCTTGGCGGAGGTAACTAGAACATATACTGCTTACAGGAATGATCAGTTATTGCTCCTATTTTTTCACAGGGTCCAGTGCAATGCCCTGGTGACTATCATTTGTTGCAAGGCTGAAAAAGAGCTTGGAAAAAATGTTTGCTACATTTCACTATTAAAATATTTTCGCTGATTTTATTATGGGCAACAAACGTAAACAACAACGGTACATAGAATATATATATATGTATATATATATATATATATATATATATATATATATATATATATATATATATATATATATATATATATATATATATATAATGGTGGTGTGTGTGTGTGTGACAGATTTGTAAAGAATGAGTTATGTAAAAGCAACCAACAATGAGTAGATGGGGCGAAAAACATATGATATGTTGGGAATAAACAAGGATGAGATAAAACAATTAATAATCACCAAGAAAGGAAAATAACTGGTATATACCGTCCTTGAGTTTTCCTTATTATATTTTATGCCTAAAGAACAAGAGAAAACAAAGGAGTATGCTCTATATTATCATAACAACGACAATAATAATAATAATAATAATAATAATAATAATAATAATAATAATAATAATAATAATAATAATAATAATATGAAGGGCGCAGACGCAAAAAGAATGGCAACATCAGTGGAATTGATTTTGTACAAGATCTTTTCAATTCTTACTATTCTCTTTTCTTCAAGGCTGTGGTATCTGCCTTTCCCCTTCATCCAGATTATGTACATCGACCAGCTTTTAGGGAATAATAATAATAATAATAATAATGATAATAATAATAATAATAATAATAATAATAATAATAATAATAATAATAATTATTATTATTATTATTATTATTATTATTATTATTATTATTATTATTATTATTATTATTACTACACTTTTTTGTCTTGCAAGCATCGCAGAGTACTAAGACTGATAACTTGCCTTTTTCGGTCTTCCCATCTTTTTATTATCTTTACATTACTAATTTTTTTCCCCTCCTCCAGTTCTTTCAACTGAAGACAGGCGCGCGTGAACAGCTTCTCCGATACCAGTGGAAACGGCACAGGCTTCCGCAGCGGGACTGGAATGTTGATCGCAGGCCATTCTGCTTTATGGCAAGGCTGACACGAGGGGACTCGCAATGCAGTCATCTCCGTGTAAACGGCCCCAAGTCTTCCTTTCAGGAAGCCATGTCCCTTTACGGCGCGCTAACGCATCCATCACAATATCTCGAGGCATCAACATTACATCATCTCTCGAGAGAGACATCGGGATGGGGATGGGGGGTGGCGCTTCTCTATCTCCTCTCCCCCCATTCGACGTGGCTTTGAACTGTCGTCGTTTCGTAAATCTGTCTTTCTTTGAATTTTTGTCATTCCGTAAATCTGTCTTTAGGCGATGTCTTTTTCGGGGCCAATGTGCTATGCGGGACTTGTATAGACAGCAGCACGGTCTATGCTGCTGAAATTCATTACAGCTATCTCTGAAGTGAGGTTAGAGACAGCTGTAATGATTTTCCGTAGTAACACTGATTCTGGATCCGGCAGCATTTTCACTATAGGTTCAAGCGTACTGGTTACTTGTAACTAACTGTATATCTTTTGCTTTTCCGCTCCAATCCGTCAAAAACAGACTCTGCAGGCCACACCTCAAAAGCTAATTCATGTTAGTTTATTCTATAAGCATCACTACTATTGTTTTCGATGTCGTAATAAAATTAAAAAGTCAAGAAGTTTATGACGAGAATGTAAACTAAAAAAGGCCTCTATAATGTCCAGTTTGGGAAATTCAGGCCCTCGTACTGTGAAAATATCGTGAAAAAATGAGATATTAGCATGAGAAACAGAAATATCGGGGAAAATTGCCGATTCTCTACAATTGATGGATAGTCATATGATGATTTATGTCCCTTGCCACCTCCCACAATAGAAGCTTTTCCTGGAGGTATTTCTGTCGCACACAGCGGTGAAAGCAAGTGAGATGAGAAGAGATTCACAATCACCCGGTTGTTATCGGGTTTTCATTGATCAGTCAATGCCCAGCTAAATTTAGATCCAAAGTATCTAATTATGTCGCATTTCGCCAGAATTAGACGTCAAGTCTTCGTTTTTTGTCGCCCGGAGAGTATATTTAGGCGACAGATCCTTTTTTACTCGTTCTCGGGATCTATATAAAGATAGAGAATAATTACTTTTGTCACATGTCTCCAACATGTAAAGGACAAATATTATTTTCGTCACTTCTAAATTCACTACTACCCACGGGATGCTGACGCACTTGAAAGGGACGACTTCACACAATTACTTTTGCGTCTACAATGCGAAATGGAATGGTGCACTTCGATCTAATTTTCTTCTGACAATATCGCAAGCCAATAGACTTCAGTTGTGGAAAAAAAATCGACCACTTGCGAACGTTTAGTGGGTGTCCTAAATCTTTCTCTAAATTCCACTACAAACGTTCACGTTCTGGGTTAAATGGAAGAGAACAGAAACAGCCACCTTACATATAAAAGAGTACAAAGATCTGATGTAAGGAGCGATAATTTATAAACGAAAAAATGATGAAACGAAATATTTGGAAACCCATATGCCCTCTTTTGATGTTAATGCAGTACCTTTATTCCCCATCTCACAGATAAAGTAGTACAGATTTGAAGTAAGGAGGGAATATTGATCAAGATAAAATTGATGAAATACAAATGGGAATCGATATGCCCTCTTTTAACGGTAATGCTGTGTTTTTTCTCATGCCCTCTGTAAGAAAATAGAGAAACCATCTCACAGATAAAGAAGTACAAAGATTTTAAGTAAGGAGGGAATACTGATAAAGATAAAATGGATGAAATACATTTGGGAATCCATATGCCTTCTTTTAATGCTAATGCTGTGTTTTTTCTTATGACCTCTGCAAGAAAATAGGGAAATCATCTCACAGATAAAGAAGTACAAAGATTTGAAGTAAGGAGGGAATACCGATAAAGATAAAATGGATGAAATACATTTGGGAATCCATATGCCTTCTTTTAATGCTAATGCTGTGTTTTTCTTATGACCTCTGCAAGAAAATAGGAAATCATCTCACAGATAAACAAGTACAAAGATTTGAAGTAAGGAGGGAATACTGATAAAGATAAAATGGATGAAATACATTTGGGAATCCATATGCCTTCTTTTAATGCTAATGCTGTGTTTTTTCTTATGACCTCTGCAAGAAAATAGGGAAATCATCTCACAGATAAACAAGTACAAAGATTTGAAGTAAGGAGGGAATACCGATAAAGATAAAATGGATGAAATACATTTGGGAATCCATATGCCTTCTTTTAATGCTAATGCTGTGTTTTTTCTTATGACCTCTGCAAGAAAATAGGGAAATCATCTCACAGATAAAGAAGTACAAAGATTTGAAGTAAGGAGGGAATACTGATAAAGATAAAATGGATGAAATACATTTGGGAATCCATATGCCTTCTTTTAATGCTAATGCTGTGTTTTTCTTATGACCTCTGCAAGAAAATAGGAAATCATCTCACAGATAAACAAGTACAAAGATTTGAAGTAAGGAGGGAATACTGATAAAGATAAAATGGATGAAATACATTTGGGAATCCATATGCCTTCTTTTAATGCTAATGCTGTGTTTTTTCTTATGACCTCTGCAAGAAAATAGGGAAATCATCTCACAGATAAAGAAGTACAAAGATTTGAAGTAAGGAGGGAATACCGATAAAGATAAAATGGATGAAATACATTTGGGAATCCATATGCCTTCTTTTAATGCTAATGCTGTGTTTTTCTTATGACCTCTGCAAGAAAATAGGGAAATCATCTCACAGATAAAGAAGTACAAAGATTTGAAGTAAGGAGGAATACCGATAAAGATAAAATGGATGAAATACATTTGGGAATCCATATGCCTTCTTTTAATGCTAATGCTGTGTTTTTTCTTATGACCTCTGCAAGAAAATAGGAAATCATCTCACAGATAAAGAAGTACAAAGATTTGAAGTAAGGAGGGAATACCGATAAAGATAAAATGGATGAAATACATTTGGGAATCCATATGCCTTCTTTTAATGCTAATGCTGTGTTTTTTCTTATGACCTCTGCAAGAAAATAGGGAAATCATCTCACAGATAAAGAAGTACAAAGATTTGAAGTAAGGAGGGAATACCGATAAAGATAAAATGGATGAAATACATTTGGGAATCCATATGCCCTCTTTAATTGCTACTGCTGTGTTTTTTCTCGTGACCTATGCAAGAAAACATAGAAACCATCTCACAGATAAAGAAGGACAAAGATTTGAAGCAAGGAGGAAAAACTGATAAAGAAAAAATGGATGAAGTGAAATACTTAGAAGCCTATATGCCCTCTTATAATTCTCATGCAATACTTTCTCCCCCCCACAACATGACCTCTGGAAGAACATAGAGAAACCGTCTCACAGATAAATTAGTGCAAATATTTAATGTAAATAAGGAAAATTGATAAAGGAAAAACGATGAAATAAAATACATGTGAAAGTCCATATGTCCTCGTTTAATGTTCATGCATTACTCCCCCCCGCCCATAACCTCTACAACGGTTGACCCTGGTTTTACTTCTGCTGTTTCGAAATTCCAGCGATTCTTCGTCAGGTTACACTTCGTGGGCAAAGCGCCCCCCACCCCGCCCAACTCCTTTGAAATGAATGTGAAATCCCGAATTCGGTTCCTCTGGTCGCCTGCCAAAAACATCTTCAGTAGTTTAAGAGATTCCATTTCTCTTCGTCCACTCAAACCAAATCGTTGTCAGGATGCGTCTCTTTTTTAAAAAAGATTGATTTTGACTACGTTCTCCTAATAAAAATATGGTCGCTGACGATTGGTTGCCTGACATGTTCACGTTGTCTATATAAAAGGACAGGGCAAGAGTTTTGTAAATAAAAATACATATGGAACTCCTCTTGAGTTTGCAATAGGAAATGGAAACACTTTCGTGCTTTCCTAATTCCAAATTCCTCAATAAGGCGATTGTTTGCTTACACTTCCCGAAACTTGTACAGTAGACTAATGGTCAGAATTTAGAATGATACAAAATAAAAAGAAAATGTTCCAATGGTGCCCATATATAAAAACTCCTGAAGAACAGAGTCTATAAAACCTTCCTAAGAATCCTGTGACGTCGACCACAGCATGTAAATCCCTGCAAGGACATCTGTCAATCTATCTAAGACCGTTTAAAGTTTTTTCAAATTACGCCAGAGACTCCTTCAATACACGTCTGTGAATCCCTCGAATGACGTCTGCGAATTTTTCGAATGTCATCTGTGAATCCTTCCACGAACACAGGCTATATAAATCTTCAGGATACCGTGTATGTCAATCTTCCGAGGGACGCCACTGGGTCTTTCGGAAAACAGCTATAAATATCTACATAAATGTAATCCCTTGACACATCCTGAATTCCGCCAGCATGAGCCTTCATAAATCAATCTGATAAAACACCAGGAATCAGCTGTTTATCGACGAATGGGTATAATTCGTGTTCTTTCCATCCGGTATCGTCAGATCTTTTCTTCTTCCCGACATCTCGAATTAATAGCAGAGCTTGGCACTGGTCGTCTCTGCCAAATTTCCTCTTTGTCCCTCCAGTAACGATTTTTTTCTTTCTCTCTCTCTTTCACTTTTTCTTTTATGACTGCTCCACATTAAAGTCTTACTGTACCGATGTTTTATTGCAAAAGAAATGTCCCATCTCTCTCTCTCTCTCTCTCTCTCTCTCTCTCCCCGTCCTTTGAATCTCCGTCCTTTGACTTTCTTTCAATCCGTCTCTCTTTCTCTCTCTTACTTTCTTTCCAACTCTCTCTCCGTTGTCTTTTTACTTTTTTCAAACTATTATTCTCTCTCTCTCTCTCTCTCTCTCTCTCTCTCTCTCTCTCTCTCTCTCTCTCCTTTTGAATCTCCGTCCTTTTACTTTCTTTCAATCCCTCTCTCTCTCTCTCTCTCTCTCTTACTTTCTTTCGAACTCTCTCTCTCGGTCATTTTACTTTTTCAGACTATTATTCTCTCTCTCTCTCTCTCTCTCTCTCTCTCTCTCTCTCTCTCTCTCTCTCTCTCCGTCATTTTACTTTTTCAAACTATTACTCTCTCTCTCTCTCTCTCCGTCCTTGTGAATCTCTCTCTCTCTCTCTCTCTCTCTCTCTCTCTCTCTCATTTTACTTTTTCAAACTATTACTCTCTCTCTCTCTCTCTCCGTCCTTGTGAATCTCTCTCTCTCTCTCTCTCTCTCTCTCTCTCTCTCTCTCTCTCTCTCTCTCCCGTCCTTGTGAATCTCTCTCTCTCTCTCTCTCTCTCTCTCTCTCTCTCTCTCTCTCTCTCTCTCTCTCTCTCTCTCTCTCCGTCCTTTTGAATCTCCGTCCTGTTACTTTCTTTCAAAATATCACTCTCTCTCTCTCTCTCTCTCTCTCTCTCTCTCTCTCTCTCTCTCTCTCTCTCTCTCTCTCTCTCACCCGTCTTTTAATTTCTCTCAAACTACAAACAACAATCAATCTGGATTTTTAAATGCAGTTTGCAGTTCGAAACTCTAATCCCGAAAGCCCAAACGTTGCTTTATGGACCACTGGCCAGCTCAAAGTTTCAGAAACGAATCTGTAATTCTTTTTCAGTTGTATCAGGATTCTAGGAGCGATAAACCATACCACGAAAAGAAAAAAGAGAGTTTGCACTGTTACATAATCTTCAGTTCTATTCGATTCTCTTGTTTATTATGGTGCCTGTGACCTTTGGTAATGTGGCACCGGTCTCCTCTTGCCAAGCAATCAATTAACCAGTTTAAAGCATACCGTTGTAAACACCAGAGAAGTAATGAATGTCGGAGAAAGGATGTGTTTGTGAGTCTTTCACCGACCTGTGTATAATGACTTGTTCGTTTCCGAAACATCGTCAGCCTTAAGCGAATTTCTGCAGCTTTCCATAAAATGGAGACGTGTAGTAAAGTAGTTGCAGACAAGATCCCTTTAACTTTGTTTTCCTGGAGAACAAAAAAGGACATCGTTAGACAGAACGATTTCGTCCACAGAAACATAAAAGAGAATGCTAATAAGCAATATCTTAAAGGTGATAACAAATTTTGACTTAAAAAGAGATCGAGTTATTAACCAAGAAAACACAAAGGCAGAAAGAGAACTCATTCCAGAAGTGAATGGTATAAAGGATAAAACATCTATGCAAAAACCTCCACGAGAAACGACAGCCTCCTCCCTCACCACTTATGTACCAGATTTATGCATCAACCCATTCCTTACGGTCATGAATATGTCCATGACTTATTTTTGTCTCAATATAATTCAAGTTAAATTACTGCTACGATTATTATTCATCCCGCCATCAACGTTATGAGGAGATGCACACTGCATTCGAGAAATGGACGCCGGCTCGTAAACCTCTTCAGAGACCCAGCCCACGTCTTTTGCGACCCAGTTCACGTCAGGCATTTTCGTGTCACACTTGTTCGAGGAAGACGGTGTGTTGAGTCATTCCTCTGACCTTTATTCTTTCCTAAAAGCTTTATGTTTTGGAATTCATGTCTGCTTTCCTTCCTGCAGACCTCCATCCCATTATTCTTTTTTTTTTTTTAATCAATTAACAAGATTCTCTCAAACATTGCCAAGTTCTTGTCTCTTCTGGGTTATTTCCTGTCTTTATTAGAGTCTCTCTCTCTCTCTCTCTCTCTCTCTCTCTCTCTCTCTCTCTCTCTCTCTCTCAGTACACGCTTTTATGTATGCAAGCACAAATCTTTAAAAGAAACCCCAAAACTTTTACCGCAAAAGAGAGGCACAGTTGACGTTGCATTGAGAATGAGGTACAAGCAATTTTGAGCGTATGAACGGAAGTGGGTCAAGAGGCTGCAAAATAATGCCGAAAATGTGAAAAGAAAGCAAAAATCAATGACACCAAAGGGAGTGTGACAAATTATACACAAATGCATGAAATACTACCCTAAGAAATGACATCACTACAGGAGGTCATTTTCAACCAAATAGTTAAAGATAACCGCTGATATCATACGACCATAATTTTGATTACTATTTCCTGGAATCAACAATGATGATTATTGTGCAGGGCAGCGCCAGCTAAAGAAAAAACGTGGTTAAAAACGAATGCTATGATAACTGAATAAAATTATAAATGAAAGCTCATCAGCTGATAAACATCTGTGTCCAACACATTACACGTTAATCTGTTACGCTTCTCTAGATGAAAGACAGAAATGCGATTAGAAAAACCAAGACAATTGAACGAATTATATATATATATATATATATATATATATATATATATATATATATATATATATATATATATATATATATATATATATATATATATATATAATATTACAGCTTTGTTTTCATGTAAATTTGAACGATTTTGATTGGACCCTTAAGCCGTCCTCAATCAGCTTAGGTTTTTCCCGAACCCCAAAACATTTTAAAAAGAACTTAGGATATTAATTCAATTAATTCACGGCTATATTTTTCAACTCAAAAGCTGAAGGTGGCCTTTTCATATTTCTCTATTTAATACAAGCAAGAAAATCATAAAACTATTGATTTTAGTTAATATTTCTTATTTTCTAATATCTCTTCTTTCAGTAACGAAAACAGGCACTGTCTCAATGAAACTAGACAAAACGTTACACTGATAATCATGCGACGCAAGCATGAATTGCAACTGCACATTTTACTTAGGAAAAGTCGAAAATAATGGAACATAACTACCCATCAAATTACATTTTCTTGTTTACAAATCATTTTTCATTTGGCTTCCTTACAATGATCTGAGGTAGTCATTGAAACAATAGGGATTCAGATTAATACTAAGAAGAACGATAAAAAATGTAAGATCTTATGCTGGAAACAAAGAACTGAAGAACAAATAAGATCTTACGCTGGAAATAAAAACTCTGAAGAAAAAAATAAGATCTTATGGTGAAAACAAAGAACTGAAGAACAAATAAGATCTTACGCTGGAAACAAAGAACTGAAGAAAAATAAGATCTTACGCTGGAAACAAAGAACTGAAAAAAAAATAAGATCTAATGCTGGAAACAAAGAACTAAAGAGCAAATAAGATCTTATGCTGGAAGCAAAGAACAGCAGAAAAATAATATCTTACACTGAAAACAAAGAACTGAGGAAAACATAAAATCTTGTGGTGAAAATAAAAAAAAAAACTGAAGAAAAAATAAAATCTTATGGTGAAAACAAAGAACTGAAGAAAAAATAAGGTCTTATGCTGGAAGCAAAGAACTGAATAAAAATATCTTACGCTGGAAACAAAGAACTGAAGAAAAATACGATCTTATGGTGAAAACAAAGAATTGAAGAAAAAATAAGATCTTATGCTGGAAACAAAGAACTGAGGAAAAGATAAGATCTGCTGGAAACAAAGAACTGAAGAAAAAATAAGATCTCATGCTGGAAACAATGTTCACACGGAATTCTCTCTTAACCTGCTACAATATTTTGGACGCAAAGCAAATCAATCGACTGTCATCAAGGACCCTTTATGAAATGAAGGCGGTCATACCTAATAGGTAACTCTTCAATCCCCTCCTCCTCCTCCCCCTCCTTTCCCACCCACCCACACTCTGAGGGAGAGGAAGGGGGGGGAGGGAAATCTGCAATGACATAGTTCTCCACCTCGCTAATTATTCTTTGGTTATTTGGTGATTGATTATTAGCTGTTATTTATAGCAGCAATGAATCGAGGAGCGAAAACCCCCGTCTGCAGCGTCATGAAGTTAAAGTTGCACTCATGTTGCGCCCCAAGGCTGCTTTTAAAGTAGCGTTCGCCTCCGGCGGGCGGCCTTTTACGATGATGAAGAATCAGAGGCTGACAGACACTCATGCTATGGCGATGAGCAATCGAAGGGTGACAATAACTTAACAACAGCGGGCAGGAGGGTTCAAAATCATTTACGATACCTATCGATTTACATAAATGAAAGAGAACTAAAGCGTTTTAGGACGGCGATGAATGTAAGTAACAATCCTGGTAAGATATTGAAGAATCAGAGGGTCGACAATTTTGCTATGACGATGAACAATCGAAGGAGAGAGAGAGAAAAAAAGAAGACGGAGCATGACGCTCCGATATTGTACGTACTTCTCGATATATTTGTTCTCTAATATGCGGGTTTTTTTCAAATAGAATGGTAGCTAGATCTTAACAATCGCGGGGACTGACGAGTTAAAACTGATTTACGATACCTATCGTTTTGCATCAATGAAGGAGAGATGGAAACTTTTTAGGATGGCGATAAATTTAAATAACAATCCTGTTAAGGTGGTGAAGAAGGAAAGAATGCCAACTGTTATCCCTCGAAGAAGAAGGGGAAGACTGTCTGTCTGTCTGTCTGTCTGTCTCTCTCCTATGAACAATGAAGTCATCTTCGAGATTGTACTCATCCTACCCTGTAAAAGTTTTACGCTGCACAATCCTCCCGGAAAGTAAAGGTTTAATGTTTTACGAGTTATTTTCATTAAGGTTTTTTAAGGGACGGGGTTTTGTCTTCGGGCAACACGTAGAAAACTGTTCTGCCTTTTTTCTTTTCTTTTTCATCTTTCCTGAATAGGGCAGCTTTTATTTTTCTAAGCTATTTTTTCTGGTCATTAGTGTGAGCGTTTAAATTTTTTCTCATTTTTTTTATATATATTTGCCATTTTTTGGCGATAATATTAGGAGCTCCTATTTATCCCGATCTAGAGACCCTGTAAATTCACATCAGCGATGACGTAGAAATGAGGGAATTCATTCCAAGCGTTGTAGATTTTACATACGTCATTTGAGAAAGAGAAAAAAAAAGGCAATGATTGACAGCCAATGCGCAAGAGTATCCTAAAACTCACGATCATCACTTATGAAAGAAAAAATAATTGATTGATTTGATTCTTCCATGTGTATTTAACTACGCTTACTTTCCAGGCTGTTTCTTTTATTGTTTGTCTAATAATAATAATAATAATAATAATAATAATAATAATAATAATAATAATAATAATAATAATAATACCAGGATTTCTATCCTGACCAATCTCGTGGGATAAATTAAAATCTTGTAAAAGACCAAACAGTGCAATGAATTTCATCATTCTATTTTCAACTCTCTCTCTCTCTCTCTCTCTTTAACCGTGTGGGGGCGAATGACACATGACTGGCAGATATTTTAGGGTACACATCTATAGGACCTAATATGATGTGACTGCTTTAGGAGATGGTTTCAGTCTTCTCAATCATTTGCTGTCTCTCCCTGTAATTACTTTTTTTTTTTTTTTGGGAAGGGGGCGGTGATTTTGGCTTCGATCCCTGAGTTGGTTTCTTCTCGATCAACGATTATGATTATTTCGTAGTTTATACTTTAATATACATATCGAGTTATTTTCAACTTGAGTCATTATATGAGTCAAAGGAAATTAAGCTCTGCAGTAAATACTTTTACTTCTGACTTGTTAGTAAGCTCGACGATTGCAGATGGATAATATATATATATATATATATATATATATAAGTATTATATATCGCGATATGATATAATGCTTATGAGACTATATATCACAAGCATTGATTTTCAGCATTTTCCAACCCAGTGGCTATGGTTCGGACTTGTCGATTGACTTATAAATCTTTGGAATTGTGAAGAGTCACTGATAATAAATCTTTAAAATTCTTTACATTTCGATCATTTTTTAGTCCCGCAGTTTCTGGGTCCCGTTTTGGTTTAATGGCCACCCAGCATTAATATATTTTAAGGAAAATATATCCCCCCGAGAGAATATATTTTCACGAGCCTTACAATTTGTATAAATTTTTATTAGTCGAGTTTTTGTATTTTTTTCTGGTAATTTACATTCCATATATTACATACCTACCAAAGCCAGAGTAATTTAATTTTGGCTCACTTCTTAAAAACCGTACAATGATCCACTGGTTTGGTCTTTTGAATCACAAGCAATCGTCATTCTGAGCACACATTATCGCATTTTTTCCTGTACGTTTTTAAAGCGAAAAAAACCATAAATTCGCGTTCAAATGCCGCGGAGAATGGACAGGGAATTTC
Source organism: Macrobrachium rosenbergii (assembly GCF_040412425.1). NCBI lineage: Eukaryota > Metazoa > Arthropoda > Malacostraca > Decapoda > Palaemonidae > Macrobrachium > Macrobrachium rosenbergii. The sequence goes on from NC_089756.1 coordinate 14,184,153, forward strand.
AACTAGAAATAACAGCTTTTGACAGTCAAATTCTCACCTTCATATTGCCCCGATGGTGTAGGCTGTAGCTAGTAGTTGTTTTATACATTTGCTCTTAATTAGTGTCCATTCCTGTACCATGAACAATTCTTTTTTCTTACTCTAAACATGCTCTGTAATGCCAAGAAAATTGCTGGACGAAGATCGTATAGCACACCAAGAGCATAAATATTTCAAGACTGACGGATATATCAGGACCAAATCAGACAGAATCAATCAACCAATCAGTTGACCATACAACCCATCAGAGGAAGGTGTCTCCTGCCGCACGTGTGCGGTGTTGCTGCCGAGGGAACGGCGGGACACCTTCAAGCATCTCCCCCGGGAGACAGACAATGTTTCGGCGGAGTTAAAGTGGGTCAAGATCAGATGTAAAAGTAGAGTTGTTGGTAAAGGCGGCTGGTCCTTGTTCCATCATTGATCTCTGAGGAGAGATACAAGCAGTTGCTGAGTGTCGCTAGACGCTGAACTCAGAGTTTGTTGCCGTTGTTTTGGGAAATACGAAAGAAATAATTGTGTGCTTGAGGAAGCAGGCTATTCCGACAGTTTTGTTGACGTAGATGGTGTTCCAAAGAGAGACACATTTGATAATCGTTTTTAAAGAATTGAAAGCGAGATTTCTTTCATGATTTAATGGAAACTTGCACAAATTAGACATTTGATAATTGTTTTTAAAGAAATAAAAGAGAGATTTATGTTTCATGATTTCGTGAAAACTTGCACAAATTAAAATATTATCGTTATCGTAGCACAGACAAATAACAGCAGTAAGATCATCAAGGTGATTTGAAGATCTCTTTCCACAACCAAGGTGACTACACTAAAAAGAAGGAAGTGTTGCTTCACGCTACTTTCCGGATTCCCGTCAGCAGCTCCGTCCCACTGTAGGGATCTAGAATGGAATTTCATCTTTCCGGTAACCTTAAGAATATTCATTCTCACTAAGTATAAGAAAGTCGGGCAAAGTTCGATGCTTTGACCGATTTTAACCCAGACTTAATGGAAATTTTTGCAAAAATGGTAATGGAGACACGCACATAAAAATGCAAATATGCAACACCTCTCTCTCTCTCTCTCTCTCTCTCTCTCTCTCTCTCTCTCTCTCTATATATATATATATATATATATATATATATATATATATATATATATATATATATATATATATATATATATATAATATATGTGTGTGTGTGTGTGTGAGAGAGAGAGAGAGAGAGAGAGAGAGAGAGAGAGAGAGAGAGAGAGAGAGAGAGAATGTGGGCACTTCATTACTTATTATATACTTTATCAGGCTTCGCTTACTCTTGCAATCGGCAGCATTTTGTTTCACGGCAGTATTGTAGTTTCGTCAGAATAACGCGATCCCAACCAGTTACTTGCTTGAATGACTCAACTCCGCCTGCAGTATATCACTTTGCCCAATTATTGTATAGATATCAGCACCCCTCACTTCGCAGTCCTTAGCCATCTCATTAAAGCCATCTTCCTCTTCTTCCACAGGTATGGTGACATGGTTCCCCACACGCCCACCGGGAAAATCGTGGGCGGTGTCTGTTCACTGTCCGGTGTGCTGGTGATCGCGCTACCTGTACCTGTCATCGTCTCGAACTTCTCAAGAATTTACCACCAGAACCAGCGGGCAGACAAGAGAAAAGCACAGAAGGTATGACGGGATCTACCGGGGAATTCTGTTACTTTTACAGTTCTTTACCTTGACGGTTCTCATTATTATTATTACGAAAATAGTCTAACCAGACCACAGAGCTGAGTATCAGCTCTTACAGGGCTGGTCCGAAGGATGATAATTAAATCTAATACCAGGTCTAGGCCACTGGCCAAGCACTGGGACCAAATAGGTCACGTTGTTCCATTTGTTTAGAGAGAGATTTCTCTTATTTTTTTCATTTGGGGTAGTGGCGGTGGAGGCGTCAATTAGAGCTGGGTGAATACTGACAATGTCTCTCCAAGGACATTTTCCTACGTTATCTTTAACTGTCATCTGATTATCTTTGGATCCTAATGAATCATTTTCTGTTTAATTTGTTTGCTGAGTAGGTTTTCTTACCTGATCACCAAAGAAGACACCTCGACATAACTTGCATTCCACAAGAAAATGAATAAGATGGATATATTTATTTTGTCTGAGATTAAGATATATTTGATCTTATTTGCTCTTTTTATTTACTTTTGACTGGCTCGTATTTAACCGAGGCTTCAAATTTTATAACTATATCATTTCGATAATCTAGTATTTTCTCTCCGAGATGCTTTTCCTTGTGTGACCTTGTTTCTGAGAGGATTCCATTTACTAAATTCCACAAAGAAAAATCTTTGTAAGAGTAACTCTTTGATAAGGTCTCTTTGTCATGGAAAAAGTGGCCTTTTTCTCCCGGTATTGTTGAGACAAGGTTTCACTCTTTACCGAGAGGGCCAAAAGCCATACGAGGTAATGCATAGCCGAAGCATTCGTCCATTCTGGTCTGACTAAGCCAGTGCTAGCTTTCCGAAGGAAAAAGAATGGGAATATATTGATACTTCAGCTCAAGAGATTCACGGCGCTTCCTCTCGTTGGTAAATGTTTGATCCCGGCTAAGAATATAGTCTGAGAGATTCGGCTGAGTATGAGAAAACTTCAACAGATACACGGCCAAGCTAATGCAACTTGCCTTCCCCAACTGAAATGAAGTCTGGTTCTTAAAATCCCTTGAATTTGGGAAAGTTTAAGATCCCGGTAGCACCGCTGGAGTTCTTGATCCACGTTGCGATGGTAGTTCTTTTGGAGTTCTTAATCCCGGTTACGAAAGTCTAATTTTTCTGAGAACTATTTTCGACAGGAAACGCCATCAACAACAGTTTAGGAAGTGTCTAATAGTTGTGTTCTGGTTTTGGTTCATGTCTCACTTCGAATTCTCATGTTCTTCTCTGCCATGCCTAATATAAATCCTCGTGGTATGTATCCTGTTTCTTTACATTTTGCACTGTGTCATTATTTAACAGGGGATGATTAATTCTAATTAGTTTGATCATTTGAGTGTACATTTAAATCACATGTTAATCCATTTCTTTCCCTATTACAGGAGCTGTTTTATTATCTGTTACTTTTCACCATTCTACAGAAATACTCTAAGTTGTATTGCAAAGAACTTTGGTTACACAAAAAATATATATATACCTAAAAGAACTTGGAGAGAGGACTGCCTCAAATAACAAAATTTCGAACCCACAGTTATTAAAAAAATAATTTAAAAGTTATCGAGGGAGAAAGTTTGATATTTAGGCACGTGTTCATCTGTGTACACAGATGTGAGAAAAAAATATCTGATGCAGACAGGAGAATGCTGGTGGGTATTTCGTTAACAAGAGGAACTGGAAAAAATGCTGACAAAAACTGTTGAGCAAAATTGTAACCAACGGAACCAACGGAAGACGAGTGGACAAAAATTAGTCACAACAGTTTCTTATTTATCGTAAAGTCAGTTATTTTACTAAGCAAGCGTGCATTTTTTTTTTGTAACTACCATTAAATCAGAAAGGTCCGGTTGGCAAAATGATAGGTTATGAACTGTGGCCGTCATACGTCTAAAAATATCTTAAGTCACAAAACTGTTAACAGTGTCTGCATAAGCCTGCTATCACAAAGATCAAGGAAGGAACACATTTACGCAGAGTTAGCGAAAAATTAAGACCCATTTGAAATGAACTAACCAACATTCCTGGTGAAAATTTACTAATGCATCTGAGAGGAGTTTGCTCTCTAATTCCTTTCTAATTGTAAGTCTTTCAGTAGAAAGCGTATCTAAAAATATTACGAAATGAACAGGTTATGAGGTTACTAAGGCTACTGTAAATTATTGATCAACCTATGATGTTTCTCCCATCCTACTTCGTAGCTCAAAAATAATATATATTTTGTGACAGAGACTCACATACAGAGTTATTCAAAGACGTACAAAAAATAAGGTTGAAAAAGGTTTAATGCTTTGCACCATGGATGTATAGAGATGAACAACGATGAAAGACCATAGTTATATCAAGTTAAGGAATACCTGAAGATATATAAAAAAATCTCAACGTCCTCAATATTCAGAGACTGATTTATCATTTCATAAAACTGGTGTTATAATGTCAAAAGACACCATGAATGAGGAGAAAAACCGAAGTTGCTGATTTCCCCTCATAAGATATGACGTCAGATGACGTTACTACAGCCTGTTTGTTTGACTGGCAATGGTGTCATGGCAACCATGTTCACATTATTATTATTATTATTATTATTATTATTATTATTATTTTGTCTCTATTCCCATAGAAATACAGCTGAAATATCCGCGCTGAGGCGGAGGTGAAATATGAAAGTTAGAAAGGTGATATATCTCCTTTTAAACAAAGAGAAAAAGAAAATGTATACGCCCTAACATACTCTGCTGGCTCTCAAGCCTCATTGTGACCCATAGTCGTAACCCCAGAACCGCCAACCCTCCCTTCCGCCCACGTCACCTTTATTACGTGCCAACTCATTCAAGCCTAAATGTATGGACCTCAAAATAATATTCCATATGATAAAGATTCTCTAACATGTATGACCAACAGCCATTTTGTTTTGAATTGTCAATTCATATTTATAGGACCGATAATTACAAACAGATATAACGGACAACATACGATAATTAAACAGATAAGCTTAATCGATTTCATTGCGTTCAAGTACACAATAAGTTCCGTATGCTTTTTACCAGACTGATTACATTCGTAATAAAACATATAGCCATTAGAATATGATAATAAACAAGGAAAAACAAATGGTCTGTACAAAAATAAGAATAAAATTGACAAATGGCAACCAGACGTTGATTGAAGACAGAACTCACCAAATACACTTACAAGTTGTAGTTAGAAAAAGAGGAAAGTAGGAAAAAAAGCACACGCTCCTTCACTTTATAATGCAAGCTTAAATTTAGGCGCAAGCATGCAAGCACGCAATCGCAAAAGCATTGTTGATCTTCTCGTCCGATACGTTTACGTTCACAAGCACTGCACATTCTCGCACCCTCGATCAGGGGATTTTAGATAATGGATTAGTAACTGCGCACTTACCTTGCACTCGTAGAAACTTTCAACGCTGGAAGCTTTAAACAGGACGTTTTTCGTCTGAAAGTTTAAGAAATGCAAACTGTAATATCGAGATCTCACTTATGTTTGTAGAAAAAAATAAAGTGAAAAAATACAAACCTACGATGTCAAGATCTCACCTATGTTTGCAGAAAAAATAAAGTAAAAATATACAAACCTACAATATCAAGATCTCACTTATGTTTGTAGAAAAAAAATGAAAAAATATTAACCTACAATAACAAGATCTCACCTATGTTTGTAGAAAAAATAAAGTAAAAATATACAAACCTACAATATCAAGATCTCACTTATGTTTGTAGACAAAATAAAGTAAAAATATATAAACCTACAATATCAATATCTCATTTATGTTTGTAGAAAAAATAAAGTGAAAAAATACAAACCCAATATCAAGATCTCACTTATGTTTGTAGAGAAAAAAGTGAAAAAATACAAACCTACAATATCAAGATCTCACCTATGTTTGAAGAAAAAATAAAGTAAAAATATATAAACCTACAATATCAAGATCTCATTTACGTTTGCAGAAAAAAAATAAAGTGAAAAAATACAAACCTAAAATATCAAGATCTCACTTATGTTTGTAGACAAAAATAAAGTAAAACATACAAACCTACAATATCGAGATCTCACTTACGTTTGTAGAAAAAATAAAGTGAAAAATACAAATCTACAATATCAAGATCTCACCTATGTTTGCAGAAAAAATAAAGTAAAAATATACAAACCTACAATATCAAGATCTCACTTATGTTTGTAGAAAAAAATTAAAGGAAAATATACAAACCTACAATATCAAGGTCTCACTTACGTTTGTAGAAAAAAATAAAGTAAAAATATACGAACCTACAATCTCCAGATCTCTCATATGTCTGTAGAAAAAAATAAAGCGAAAAAATACAAACATACAATATCAAGATCTCACTTATGTTTGTAGAAAAATGGAAAAAATAAAGTGAAAAAATGCAAACCTACAATATCAAGATCTCACTTACGTTTGTAGAAAAAAATAAAGTAAAAATATACGACCTACAGTATCAAGATCTCACTTATGTTTTTAAAAAAATACAGTAAAAAAATACAAACCTACAATATGAAGATCTCACGTATGTTTGAAAAAAAAAATAAAGTAGAAAAATACAAACCTACAGTATCAAGATCTCACTTATCTTTGTAGAAAAAATAAAGTAAAAAAAATACAAACCTACAATATCAAGATCTCACTTATGTCTGTAGGAAAAAATAAAGGAAAAAATACAAACCTACAATACCAAGCTCTCACTTACGTTTGTAGAAAAAAATAAAGTAAAAATATACTTACCTACAATCACCAAATCTCTCTTATGTCTGTAGAAAAAAATAAAGCGAAAAAATACAAACATACAATATCAAGATCTCACTTATGTTTGTAGAAAAAAAATAAAGTGAAAAAATTTAAACCTACAATATCAAGATCTCACTTATGTTTGTAGAAAAAAAAATAAAGTAAAAATATACGACCTACAGTATCAAGATCTCACCTATGTTTTAAAAAAAATACAGTAAAAAAATACAAACCTACAATATGAAGATCTCACTTATGTTTGAAAAAAAAATAGAGTAGAAAAATAGAAACCTACAATATCAAGATCTCACTTATCTTTGTAGAAAAAATAAAGTAAAAAAAATACAAACCTACAATATCAAGATCTCACTTATGTCTAGGAAAAAAATAAAGGAAAAAATACAAACCTACAATATCAAATCTCAATTATGTTTGTAGAAAAAAGTAAAAAAATACAAACCTACAATATCAAGATCTCACTTATGTTTGTAGAAAAAAAAATAAAGGAAAAAAGTGCAAACCTACAATACCAAATCTCAATTTAGTTTGTAAAAAAAAAAGGAAAAATACAGACTTACAATATTAAGATCTCAATTATGTTTGTAAAAAAAAAAAATAAAGGAAAAAAAATACAAACCTACAATATCAAGATCTCATTTATGTTTGTAAAACGAAACAGTAAATGAATTAGCAAGCAAGGCAACAACCGCTGATAATGAGGTACTGCCCGTCAATGAAAAACAATTTCGTGTTTACACGAAATTACAGAAGCACATGCGTACGAACGCACCTGTACAGTAATCTCACACGTACCGTTGCGTTACGTGTTATTGACAGGAATGATACACCTTGGATTCTTCGATTCGACGGAAGTTTGGAAAAATAATAATAATACAAAAAAGACAAACCGACTAACCGCTGGCCACGACAAACTAAACACTGATTTCCCCTTTAAGGACAACACCGCTTTCCCTCACCCGAAGGAGGGAAGGGAGTGCTTTAATTTAAAGGGGTTATACGCCCTTACTACTTTGATGAAGATCAAGCCCTCGCCAGGAACCGAACGTACTGTCGTTCTCTGTCCTTAATAAGAAAACAATTCCCTTGAGCTTTTTTTTCTTGTTTACAAACAAATATCGCCTTTTGCGTGTAAACAGTTTTCATTTAAACTTTCTTTACGTTCTGTATATAGAAAAAAAAGTTCGGTGCTGAAAAATGAGTCAAAATCATTTAGCATTAGACTGGAATGAAATAAAACTGGCTGTGTGAATGCAAAACAAAGCCTCATTAGAAAAACGAAAAGACTTCCTCTTTTCATTAGAGGACCCACTTAACACGAGGGTTGTACACTTAACCTACTTTCCTGAAGCCGAGACAAAACGAAGTGTGCATTTGTTTGTGAGTCTTTGACATCAAACAATGAATAATTCAAAAACTCCAGTAAACATTTCACCTACTTTTGGAAGTTATGGGACAAAATATGGCCGGTTACACGAATCGAAAGAAAAACAAAAGATTCCCCTTTGACTGTACAGCTCGTCTTAATTACCTGTGACAAAGGAAGTACAGTCTTATATAACAAGAATAATGCAGGACCACTAGTCTCTAATGTAAAGCCGAAAGCACTTCAGAGAAACACACTTGAAGGCACCTGACGAATACTTTAAGGTTTAAAAAGGTCTACAAATGAATTAGGTGAAAAGCAAAGACAATATAATATGAAAACATAGAGGTCAATATCGTTTGAGATTGAAAGTATACTAAGGAAAATGTCGGTCATTTCATAAAAAAAAAAAAAAAAATCGTTTCAATGCAAACTGTCCTTATGAAGCATTTTTGCTGTTTTTTCAGTCATTCTCCTAAGCCCGGAGATTGGAGTTGCTGGAATACTCGTACATTCACAACAGAAACTTTGTGGTAGCGTTCCTCCTGTATGGTAAGCATCTTCTCGAGGCAAATATCTAAGGCACGAAAAAAAAAATAAAACCCTCTCTCTCTTTAATGAGACTAAATATACTTTTGAGGCTGAGTTCCTCCGAAACGGCACACACAATCTCCCACTGAAATACTTCAGAGTAAAAGTGTGTAGCAACACGAATATGAATTTGAAACCGTTACATGAAAGCAACACGTTCATCCTATAGGTCCTCTTCTTGACCTAACAGCTGCAAGAATCAAGTACCGATTCAATTCACTCCGAGACTACTTTCATTTCTCTCCATCAACAAGATATTTCGTTCGTTTTGTTTTTCATTACTTCTACCACATCCAGATGTTTATTCCTTTGATTTTACTTCTCTTAGAGAGAAGCTCCAGCTCTGATTTATTCATCAAAATCTCATGATTCGCAATTCCTCAATACCAACAGAGAAGACAAGGTATGCCATTGCTAAAGGCTTCAACAAAAGCCGATCTTTTTTTTTTTATTTTGAGTTTTCTTGCTATCAATGGGACTGACTAGAAGTCCTAGAAGAGAAAATTCCCCGGTAATCAACTAGCTTTTCATTCGCTGAACCATCCGTTGAACTTGGAATTTCACTGCCCTGTATTAGGTGAAAAGCTGATATTTTACTTTTTAAGGAATTTTCTTGGGAGAAAATATCCCGTTACTATATTTTATCTTTTGTTACTTATTTTATGTGATTAATAACCTTCCTTATTTTCAGGTTCAAAATATTTCTGTGTTTGTGTAAAATAATACCTGGTTATCCCTAAATCTGTGCATTTGTACTATTTAAGTTCATGACATTTTGGGACTGAAATGGAGTTCTGGAGATGATTATAAGACTTCATGTTCCATAACTAAAAAGAAAATCCTTTACGGAATGTCACAGGAGAGAAAAAGTAACCCAGGCCACTATCAGGAAATTTCGTCAAATTATTCTCTGGTGGCAGTAGTAATTTTCATTCATGATTTGAAGAGCCAGTTGCCATTATAATACCTACCTTTTAACTTCTTTTCCCAACTGCAAGTTTATGCCAAAAAAATATTTCATATTAATTTCCAAAATAACCAACTTTTAAATGTTATCTTTGCAGTTATTTTTCATCGATAGTGCTAAAATTCTCTTCCATTCCACTCTGTCGGCATTCTGGATACTTTCTCGTCACTGTCACCAATACACAAGTGCTCTGCAAGCATTAGTCAGTCCATGATCTACACAAGACAATTTTTCTTTCACTACTAATTTGTAACCGTATCTCTTCTCCATCCATAATGAATATTAAAATATAACCAATGAATACATAAGTCACCCTTGCTTACCGCCCACTTCTGCGTAAAACTAGGCTCTAACAATTACCTTCAGATACTTTATGATGTGCCTAGGAAAGGTGCATAACCAGTAATATATTTTTTCAGCCGAAAACCTTGAGCACCATAACGACAGAAGCACCAGACATACGTAATATATTCAAGACTATTTTGAACATTTTAAGACCTTGCTCTGTCAGAAGCTCAAATTAAATTCATTTATAGATTTTTACGGTCAAAACGTTTGAACAAAATAAGAGAGGGACTATCATAAATTAAGAACGATGTTGAAGACATTTTTTCGAACATTTTAAAAGCCTGGCGATGTCAGCAACTCATTAAAGTGACTCGGAATTATGTCGTGTGAAGTGCTGAAATGCGTATTAAGAAGCTAAAATCGGACTTTTTATTGATCGCTGTTATAATACCTCTATAATTAAAAAAAATAAGGAAATAAGGATGTTCACTTTGTTATGGTTCTATAACCCTTTTGTAGAGGGATTTCATATTTTCTCATAATATTTGAGTGGAGAAGCAAATAGCAGATTCTTCTCAAGTTCTCATAGATTTTTACTCCTTCCCACAAACTCTTATTTCCTCCAAAAAACTTTTTGATAACATTGGTCCCTTTCAGACCTCTCTCTCCTACAGGAGCCCTCCTCCCCCTTTCTTAGGCTCAGACCCTGACAATAGCTATGGAACACAAAGTTTAATTAATCTCCTGCCAGGACTCCGGCCTCCTCCTCCTCCTCCTCCTCCTCCTTTACCTCCTCCTCCTCCTGCTCCTCCTCCCCCTCCTGCTCCTCCTCCTCCTCCGGTGGGGAGATACCGGGCACAACCAACCACACTACTAAACTGCGAATGTGCTTGTGATGTTCAGTTTACCACTTGAGAATATGTGTCAAAAGGTGCATGTATTAACTGAAATAAGATGTTGAACCATGAAGTGACATGAAGACTAAAAAAAAAAAAAAAAAAAAAAAATCTGTGCAATTTGCAATGCTCACAATAATGATGTTTGTAAATATGTCTTTTTTATTATTTTTATCTGTTACTTAATCACAGTTTTAATTACAGGTACTAATATTACTACTGGTAGTTTCGCTGCCCTAAGTAATCATCTTAAAATAAAGAGGAAAACTTTTAATTAAACCAATGAGTGCTCTAAATATATTTCCATCGTTATCTAGTTGGGGTGGGGGTGGGGCGAACACTGCACATCATACAAGTGAAAAAAAACTATGAACCTGGATCTTTAAAAAAGCAGTATTCGTCATTCTTGATACGCAATAAGCTTCAATAAAGAAAAATTGTAGTGTTTTATGCTTTTCCAAATAAATTTATTTAGAGTATTAGAATCTACGAGAAAAGCTAATAGATTAAAGAAAACAACCACGAGCTTTAAAAATGAATCACTTGAACGGTTTCAAAAACGGTTTCTGTCTGATGGACGGCAATGTTACGACACAGTAGACAGTACATGCAATGCAAGCAAGCTCTTACGCAATCTAGTGAGTTCCGTACCGGAGAACTGGCAGACAGAAACCCGTGAACAAATCCGTGCAAGCTGAAGCGCACCCGTAGCGTTGGGAGAGGATATACAAGCTGCTTGCCACCTAAGTCGTCAGCTCGTGATGTACGCTTGTTCCGCGATGCTGCGTTTTTAGTGTACATACGTAGTTTCATTTTTTTTTTTAGCGTTTGCCATTTGATCAGCGTTCAGCGGTCAACCTCCAAAATTCACGCTTTATTCGAATAGATAGATTCACCGCTTTGTGGTCTTTTTTGAAGCTTCTTGGGTATCCGAATCGGACGAACTTGATGTAAACTGGATGATTAACCCCTATGACGCTGATTGATCGCTAATGATGTGGAGTAGTTACGCCCGTTTTCTGAAATGGTCTCTAGATCAGTTAACCTTCTATTCATCGTCGTGTACTCAAAAATTTTACATGTAGATCAGTATTTACCACATGACAGATTCCCCTAATAATGATGTAGCGGTTAATAAACGGTGAAACACCTTGTAGTTTCATAATCAGGACTTTTTTACATTAAAGGTCAGTAGTTAGTTCGTATAAATGGTCATGTAATTAATAAAATGTATGAATTAAATTAAATAACTGTAAAAAGACAGGTAGTTGGTTTAAATAAGGAATGTACTCATACACTGTAAACGGGTCGTTGCTGGTAGTTTGCACAGACTGGGTGTAATTCGTCCAATTAAATGTTCCTTAACAATAGTTACAATGATAAAGTCCCATTAATTACATCAGCCATGAAACCCCACACAGGTTGACGGATAGAACCGATAAGAATCCTACGATTTTTTTTTTCTCCTGGCTGCATCTTGGGTTCATTTTTCTATAACGGTGTCTAGGAAAGGCACAAAAAAATCCACTTACGTTAGGAATAGTAAATAATATAATCAAAAGTGAGCCTGTGACAGAAGGTCTGTGATTCATTTTACCAAAGTTTCTAATGAAGGTTGTTTTAGATTGCGTTGCTGATTTCATGATTGAGTGGAAACTTTTGTCCAGAGTTTCAAAGCAGATGTCCCATGTATTAAAGGATGTACCATGTTCATACATTATATATGATATTTGACAGGGGGGAAGAAACGAAAACTTTACAGGTTTCAAAATGACAAGTACATGTAGGGTACATAGGATTAGCAATAGCCATGGAATGTTCCCAATTTCGACCAGACGAAGCCTGCACGGCTCAAACAAACTAGTCCCCCTGGATGGTTTTCGATTTCGACGAGACAGCACCTTGAAGAGACTAATTAATAATCTGGCATCCTTAGGAAGTAGTTTTAGAGTTGGGTACGGAAAGAGATGCAGCCTACGAAACAGACACAGTACAGAAACATTGCTTTTAGAGATGGTAGGAGAGAGGAAGAACATAGTCTGCAGTGGTCGGAGAACGGTAGTAGAAGAATTGCTGTAATACTGCCCATTATTAGAAGCCAAAGGTCAGGTACAGGAAGATGTTTAGCCATAGAGTTAACAGGGTAAGAACTGCCAAGCACTCAATTAGGGAGAAAGTGTCTCTAGTCAAAACACATTTTCCATTACACCAAAGATTTTCCACTATTTTTCCTAGATGTACAAAACAATACCATCACTGATTTTTTTCACAGCCACTAAATATATTTTTGACATTTTTTTCAAAATACCATTTTTTTTAGACAGATATTTGTATGCATTGTCCTCTATGTGTTTTTGAGTACAATTTCCAAGAATCGGTACAACACTGCACAATTTTTTAATCAAAGTACATTTTTTACAGTACTGTGTAAGAACATTTAGAAATGACTTGTATTAGAGAACTTTAAATATGTTTCTTTCTTCACCACCTCTACTTTCTTCTTTCCCTTCTTCTTCGTCTTCTTCTTCTTCTTCTTTTCTTCTTCTTCTCTTCGCTGTGACTCACTTAGAAAACCGCATCCTTCCTTCCCTTTAGCGTAACAATAGAAATATCTGTCTCCAACTATAAAACCCAAAGGCCCTGAGTCACTTGCGGCCTCCTAACCTCACCACTGACATATAACCTCACTCTCTTCCCCAGCGAGCACTCCAGAAACGCGAGGAACAACAGGCGAGTTTGAACTTACAACGTCTGTAGAAGGGGATTGAGGGAGCAGAAGTAGGGCAAGAAAAAAAAAAATAAAACAAGTCTTATGATTATAAAATGGGCACACTTTTGTTTTTCGGTTTCGCTATGGAAGCCTCCACACACAATATTTTTTTTTTAATTACACGCTGCATCTCCATTAAGCTCACAAGGCCGCTACCGATATCTTAGGCCTGCTTGCTTTTCTGTCATTTTTTATTTGAATGGGAATGTTGGTTACTCTAAGTCTTAAAAAAAAAAAAAAAAAAAAAGGCTACCAGACTATGTTCATGCGTCCTGTACATGTGGACTGGTGTTTTTGGTCTGTCTTGAACCTCAAAAGCAGCTAACGGCATAAATGCAGCTGCCGAGATCGTAAAATGCTTTAAAGCACATATACTCTTTGGCCTGCAAATTTTGTTCATTTCTTGAGCGGAATCATAGCTTTATAAATGAACAAAAAATATTAAGCCCTATAGTGACAGGACCTCGGCCACGCTGGTATAGGACTGCCATGCAAGGTACTGCATTATTTCTTTGAAGTTTATTATACACATTAAAAGAAGCAGTGAACCAAAGGACTCGAACGCAACTAACCGCCTGTTCCTCTCGTCCTTCTCAATACAGAAAGCGCGCCTAGCTCGCATCCGAATAGCTAAGGCGTCGTCGGGAGCCGCCTTCGTCAGCAAGAAGAAAGCAGCCGAAGCCCGACTGGCCGCCCAGGAGAGCGGCCTGGAGATGGATGAGTTTACCAAAGAAGAAGACATCTTCGAGCTGCAGCATCATCACTTACTCCGTTGCCTTGAGAAAACCACGGTAAGGAACGCGTCGTCTCTTTTGTACACTCTCCCTGCTGAACTTAATTAATATCATTATTGCTTTTCAGGGTGCTAGATTTGTTTTTTGTTTAAGGAAAAGGTTCACAGAGACACACAGGAACTATGGAAGCATTACATTACCTGGTAAACTAAGGTGTAAAGTAGGATTTTGACTACGAAAATAAGATAAGTGACACAAGAACTGACAAGGGAAGAACAGCGTGTGTTTAGAAAGGGGATGGGTTATGTGGATCAAGTGTTTTTTATGAACGTTGTGAGAGAAGTTTGAAAGTAGAGGGAAAAATCTGTATATAGCACATATGGACCTAGCAAAAGCATATGCAAGTAATAAAGAAGCAATATGGAGGGTCCTGATGATGTATGA
>NC_089756.1:14206225-14246225 GCF_040412425.1 Macrobrachium rosenbergii
TAAACATTCCACTAAGCATATGTTTAGAGGTAATGGGGATGCAAACAGGCACCAGGATGTTCTGGAAGACTTTGATTATAAGTGTATGCATTTTCTTTTTCCTCACTTTTCAGCACATTTCCATCAAATGCTCTATAATCATTTATCAACCACCAACGCCTTACTGAAGCTGACAAGGTCTGCAAAGCGGAGATAGCTTACTCTGAAATCAATACGCCAGTGAATATTTCTCTCCGTAATTAACTAATTGTTTGAAACAGCATTTTATTTCCTCAGAATAATTAGGTCTTAATCCAATTAGCAAAAACTTTTTATCTAATTATCTTCAGAATTTATTTGGCAAAATGGATGAACTTTAAAGAGGGTTATTAGCAACGATGATGTGGTCATTGAAGGAAATATACATGATCATGACTTTCCTGACTGATTGATTGTTTCATCGTACTGGCGTTACAAGAATAAAGTCACTGACGCTCAATATACATAGTTTGCTAGGAAAAAGCGCTGGCAAATGATGCACACACACAAGTAAATACTCACAAAAGCTTCGTGGGACTTGCAATCATCGGACAGATGCTTTTTTTTGAAAATGACACTTCATTAAACACAGCCATTGAAAGAAATGTAGCGCAGTTATATAAGGGATGGAAAATATTATAAGACAGCTACCAACATACATACTTGCTATTTAAAATACTTTCTATTAAAATAAATATTCGCAAACGCTTCGTGGGACTTGTAATTATGAGGCAGATACTCTTTTTGAAAATGAAAATACATTAAACAACTACCGAGAGAAATGTATCGCAGTTGTATAAGGAATGAAAAACATTATACGGCACCTATTAAAATTTGGATATAGTTCTTGTGGTAAAGCTCTCGGTTCACGCTGACTAGGTCCACCCCAGCTAAGCACAGTAAAATACAGATCGGTAGAGAGCAACAAATAAGTGCAGATCTGTTGAGGATTAAGTCACGATTTGCAAACGAAATTTATTTTGTTGATTACTACTGCGAAACAAGCAAGCCACTACTATAAACAACGACCTTTTCCCAAACAAACCAAAATTAGCAATGACCTTTTCTAAACAGAACAAAACTGATGGAATTCAGACTAGTATTTTTTGTTATCTACGTATTACAATAAAATCCACAAAAATAGATATGACGCCTTTTTGAACAGAGTTCAAACAAAGTTGACCACCACTAGATATGAGAACTCGGAGTTTCCTTGCGTTCATGTAGGAAGCTTTGAAATCTATATATATATATATATATATATATATATATATATATATATATATATATATATATATATATATATATATATATATAAATGTATGTATGTGTGTATGTACTTGTGTGTGTGTGTATGTTCCAGCATAACTCTGAAACGCATTGAGCAATTACAACCAAACTTGTTATACATATGACTTACCATCTAGACAAGAGTACTGTGGTGGAGACATCACTAGCACCAAAGGGCACCAAAGGGGGTAGGGGGTAGGATGGGCTTCCCCGAAACTGGGCTGGTTCTGCCCGTAGACTTACTTCCCTGAAACTCGACGTACTTATCATACCTAATTTCGGTATAAATGACTTACTATCTGGAAAAGAATACTGTGGAGGGGGGGGGGCGGGGACAGTAATACATCACTGGCACCATAGGGGTGGAGGTGGGAAAGGAATGACATGTAAAAATAACGAAAACGACATATATTAGTGTCCAATCCATAGTTATCGAGGTCGCTGAGACGAATGGTGGTATTCCTGATGCCCTTTAAGTCCAAATTCAGTCCCGATAGGAAGGGGGGGAGTAAGAAGGGGTGAAATATAAAATACCAATAATGCTGGGCAATGTAACTGAAGCAACTATCTCAACAGGAGAGAGAGAGAGAGAGAGAGAGAGAGAGAGAGAGAGAGAGAGAGAGAGAGAGAGAGAGAGAGAGAGTTTATCAGTTGTCATTCAGAGTCTTTCCAGGCAGCGCCAGGTTGGTCAGCTAGTATGTAAATAAAAGTAAACTTAATGTTATCATTATCACCCAAATGTGCACGCATACGTATGAAATAATGCCATTAACTGGATGCATATAATACTAGTAGTAGTTAAGTAATAGGGCGGAAAAATCAAGGCAAAATAAAGAGGGTTAGGGTGTGTCCACACTGCAGTAAAACATGTTATAAACACACGTCGACAATTGATCGCACATCGCAAACACATTACAAACAGTTTGAATACAAGTCAACGACTTGTATTCAAACCGGTGCTGCCAAAGCACTTGTTTTAGTGTCTGTGATATATACCTTACAGGTTCCTATCGTGTATCTGACATGTTTTACTAAGAATTCCAGACTATTTGTAATATAGCCGACCTTTCTATCCGTCAGTTACTCAATTAACAGTCTGTTTATCAGTACTTAATGATTTGCTCAGCCAGTCTCTGCTATCAACGCATCATTTCATTGCTCGGTGACATTATCAATCACTCAATTAACTGATCATTCAATCAGACAATGTTAAATAAATACATCAGCCTTTCTCTCCACCAATTCAACTATCAGTCAGCCAATCGGTAACTCGGTTTTTCAACCAGCCATCCTGCTAGTCATTTAATCCTAAGTATTCATGACATCAGTACCATAACGAATCAGTCATTAGCCAGTTTAATAAATAGCAAATCGCCGAATCCATCAGTCGAAAGGCCAACGCATTCACTCGAGTAAACAACTCTTAATTTAAAATATCTTCATTTAAAACAACTCTTCATTTGAAATAACTCTGAATTCAAAGCAGCTATTAATTTAAAATAGCTCTCAATTTAAAACAGCTCTTAATTTACAACTCTTAATTTAGAATAACTCTTAATATAAAGCAGCCCTTACTTTAAAACAGCTCTTAATTTAAAACAATTCTTAATTTAAAATAGCTCTTAATTTACAATTCTTACTTTAAAATAACTCTTAATTTAAAACAGCCCTTACTTTAAAGCAGCTCTTAATTTAAAACAACTCTTAATTTAAAATAGCCCTTAATTTACAAGAACTCTCAATTTAAAATAGCCCCTAATTTAAAATAACTCTTAATTTAAAACAAATCCTAATTTAATACAAATCTTAGGTTAAAAACTCTTGATTTAAAACAGCATTTAATTCAAAACAACTCTTAACTCAACATAAATCTTAATTTAAAGAGTAATAACCAAGACAATGAAAGCTGCGTGGACGTAGCTTCCCTAAAGCATTCAAGGAGCAATTGTTGTATGCTCCAACCATCCGCGCCCCCCCCCCCCACCCAACGAAGTCCCGCTCAACCCACGCCCTTGGGAAATCAAGAGTAACGGGACGGTGGGCATCACGATGCACTCGATAAATGGTAAAGGTGTAGGTCCTGCTGAAGGAGGAGGAACTACGGGACTACATTGTTACGAGAGATGGGAAATAGGCTTGGGCGTTGGTCGTAATCTCCTGGTGTTATGGTGTACGCCACCTGGTATTGTCGTCTAAAGAAGTTTTTTTTTTATCCAGCTCTTTATAAATATTGTTCTAACAGCTTACTGAAAGGACTGTTTACTCAGCGGCAGAATGTGGAATTCTCGACCCTCCTCAGTATTTCAATTTCAAATATTGCCCAATCTGCTTCTTTTACAAAACCAAATCTGGCTTCACTTTAGAAGAAATTCAGTACAAAATCCTGAAAGAGATGACTGAATGGAGCATGTGTATGTGTATGTGTATGTGTATATATATATATATATACATTATATATATATATATATATATATATATATATATATATATATATATATATATATATATATATATATATATGTATATATATATATATATATATATATATATATATATATATATATATATATATATATACTCTTAAAACTGATTAAAATAACGAATCAATAATAAAAAATTTAAGGGGCAAAACGTTAATTTAAACAATTGTGATAAAGTACAAGGACGTGACTCGAAGCAGGAGTTACTAGTTAATCGAGAGCAGTTACCTTGCAGTGTTATTTTCAGACTACACGTCATTCAATAAGTTCTCCCTGGCGCCAATACTTTACCACTCTCAGGTAAAGAAAAAGAAGTTTTGCCATTTAATAAAGATAAATCTCAGTAATAAAATATGTATTCGTTTAAGGCGAAATAATATTGTGAAAAGTAGCTAAATGAGGCTTCAGACACCAAAGACCACTGTTTTGTTGATGCAGCTAAATTTAGAGAGAGATCAGGAGAACAATAAAGAGAGTAGATTAGTGGCAATCTGGGGAAAGTGACCTGATGGCTTTGATTGCCACTACTTATTGCCTTGTTATGAAGAAACAGAAATAAAGGTGGTTAATGGACACTGAAGAAACAGAAATAAAGATGGTTAATGGACACTTTAATGGGAATTATAAATTTCAAAGGACAGATGATACCGAAGAAAATTCTTCGGACATTGGGATAACAGTTTTTTTTTTTTTTTGGTAAACACTTATGACCACATGACGTAATCAGTTTACTAAAGAACTCGAAGCTAACGCCTGAATGAATTTTTACGTTTGAATGTTGTGGAACATCATAATGTGTTCTTTATAAGAGCAAGAGGACATTATGGCATAAGGCTCGCCGATACCTGTACGCAACAACAATGACACTATACGACTGAATTTTTGAAGGCATGACGGTGTCGAAGTGGTAAATGGAATTCGTGTCAAATTCATCTATTCGCTAATTATTACCAAATGCAATAAAAAATGGTTGAAGCTGAAAAATTCGAAAACAAACATAAGAGAAAAGGAATCTCTTATGGTTACTATATCTCAACAAATAGAAATAAGGGAAATAACTCACAAAGGTGCGATTAAATGGAGGAATAAGCGTGTTGGTTGAAGTTCTGGTATTTTGGGAAACTGAAAGGATAAAAAAAATCCGATTTACAAGCTACGTAATCAAAATATTCAAAATAATATCGAGAGATGATGTTGAAACAGGACTGGTCAACTTCGCCAACATGAAAATGACAGCATCAGCGTCCTCACTACGACGAATAATTTGGAAATTAGCGCCTTTAGTGTGCTGTCATCATGTACATCAATCCTCTTAAATATCTTATCGTATTCTGACAAGCGTAAGTTCAAGCTAAGTACTGATAATCAGTGTTAATACATTTGATTCAAATAACAATGTCAGTGCTTTAACTTTCTTCCTGTACAGTTATTTATGTACTAAAATGACTAAGTGCTTCCTTGTGCGTTTTTATATATATATATATATATATATATATATATATATATATATATATATATATATATATATATATATATATATATACATTATATACACGCATATATACTGTATATACAAACATGCATCCATTATATATACATATATATTTATATCTATACATAATATACATACATACTTACATTCACGCATGCATGCACACTTTGAAGTGATGACTACATCATTAATATAATGATTAGTCTGATTTGTTGGTATTTCCTTCAAGATAGAAGGAATCCCCTTTTGATGGGAGATCGAGACTTTTACTGCCATCAATTTATGCAGAAACCGGCAACTTGAAAGCCATCATCTTCAAAAATAGAACGGCAAAATCGTGAGTGATTTCGGGAACAACTGGTCCTTTTGTTTCTCCCAATAACTTCCGATGCCTTGGGGCAAAGTTACCCGACCGTGTCGCGCATTAGTGAATAATGGCGGACTACTTGGGCCAAACTCGAACTCATATCAGGACCCATTCTATAAATGGTTGCTTTGTGCCATGAGCTTTGAAAGATTCCTCAACCCCTGGCTATTTATATATAAAAAAAAAAAGTGTTTCCCATTTACATAAATACGAATGAAATACGGATCCGCAGAGCAGAGACGAGCTTATATTCATTATGAAAATTATTTTGCTCCTACAGACTTCCTTCATCAATAGGCAGACTTCCTTCCTGGAAATAAAAAAAAATCGAACGGGGGAGATGTTGCAGATTTCCGCCATCTATCTGACCACCTGAACGCGTTCATCCTTATAGAAGAAATAACTGTCCTAACATTTCAGATTCTTCCATACTTTGTTTTTATTTGCAAATGAGAGGCATGTGTCCTGGATCATAACTTTTTTTATTACTTTTTTTTCAGGGTAAAGGTCTGATAAAGAAAAATACGAAATTCACAACTCGTTAAAACAGTGCTGAACGCGCATACAAATGAAACATTTATCGCTGCAAATTTGTCTTAACATACTCGTTCAATGCACTGTTTAAGGCTTAAAATTCATCTTCACGCAAAGTGAAATTTTAAATGTATAATAATTCTTACAACCGGAAGTGCATACTTAAACCAGTAACAGACCTTACGAGCGTCCTGTGAGCAGCAATGATGACGCACAGCTTAAGGAAGCATTATTATTATTATTATTATTATTATTATTATTATTATTATTATTATTAAAAAAGGAAGAGTATGCACGCATTACACGACTCAAAATATTGTTTTACCATCTATGTACCGTAAAGTGTGTTTAAGGCCGCAATATTCTGCTTAATATCAACGAGAGTTGCACACAACAATATATTTGCTAGTGTGTGTGTGTGTGTGTGTGTGTGTGTGTGTGTGTGTGTGTGTGTGTGTGTGTGTGCGCGCGCGCGCTTGTGCCTTCTATGCGTGCTTTGTTTATGGATACAGATAGAAGAACTTTAGTATTCTGCGTCACATGCCTCATAATTCTATAACCCTTTTTACGGTTTCTCTTTCATCTATCTATCTTTTTCTATAAAAGATTTTTATTAAAGCCAATACCTTGACTTCACAAGCTATTCAGGCGTTATTCTAAAAGAAAATTTTTGCCATTTCATGGATCATAATATACCACCATAGAACATTCTGCAGGAATCTTCATTATTATTATTGAGAAACTAATAGCCTTTTATCAGTTATACTAAGATTATATCAATTCAGTAACGTCAAAATTGTTGTCAATCACAAGACAGGTACATAAAACATATTATTTTTATATAGATTTTTCGTACTTTATCGTTAATATAATCTTTCCTTATTCATCCGTGTTCATTGTAGAATGTTCCTTTCTTTTCTGTGCCTGCAGAATATGCAAAATATATATAAGTAAACCGTTTATTCTTACTTACACAACTTTTTATTCAAATAACATTATTCATGAAAGTCAGTTTTCTTGTTGTATTCAATAACCTATTGTAGATAAAAAGAGAAAAATCAAATCAGTTTCTTTCAGTACGACTGAACTATTTTCATGCTGTATTAAAGTCCACTGAAAACACATTAAAATAAACTAAATAAAAAGTAAGAATGAAATAACTACAATATAAAAATTAACGAAATAAAATGATTATTATTATTATTATTATTATTATTATTATTATTATTAAAAATTTCATAACCTTACGAGTCACTAAAATGGTGAAGAAATCCACAATGATGTCAGTGTGAATATATTATATATTAAAAATATATTTACAAAACGATTCTCCTTAATTGAGGAGAACCGAGCATGATCTTGAAAGCTCTTAATTTATATATATATATATATATATATATATATATATATATATATATATATATATATATATATATATATTATATATTTTAAATATATACTTACACTGAAATCATTGTGAATTTCTTCATTATTATTATTATTATTATTATTATTATTATTATTATTATTTCTGTATTTCCATTTACCACCTCTTGCTTCTTTCTGATGAACACCACATTCTTTGGAAGCTTGAATTTCAAGTCAATGGCCCCTGTGGGCTTGTTCCATATGATTACGGTTCATTTTCTGAATAATAATAATAATAATAATAATAATAATAATAATAATAATAATAATAATAATAACAGAAATTGACTTAAAATCTATTTGTTCCGAGAAAAGTCAACAGTTTTCGTACTGCATTCACATGAGATCCAATTCCAATATGGAGGAGAAAGACGCCACTGAGAACGTCCCTCTTTCGACAGGACCGAGAATTCGTGGAGTTGGAGGTGCCCTACAACGGCCAGCCGAACCGGCCCGGCAGCGCCTCGCCGCCCCAGAGCAGGAGTCCTTCCCTCTCCAGCCACGCCAACTTCACCATCACCTGCTGCGGCCGAAGGTTTGGGGGAAAATCATATCAGGTGGGCAAAGAGGCATGAGGCAGACCTGTTCTCTCTCTTCCTTCTTTTCTTTCTGTCTCTCTTTTTTTTGGCAATTTAGATAACTATATACTGTTACTGATACGGTTTATTATATATATATATTTAGATATGCGACCGTCAAAGTTTAGATTTAATCAAAATAAAAAATATCTCAATTTTTTGTCATTTGTGATGACTTACTGTTTTTTTTTTTTTTTTGATTGGGTCGTACTTCTTGATTTTTTTTTTCTTAGTGAGATTCACGTCAGAGGATTATCCTACTGCCTTCGAAATATGACATTGTTATTTTGTCTGTACTGTAATGATTACACCTCCATTTATGAGTAATGTTAAGAGAAAAGTCTTACAGCATTTCTTTTATCGTTGCAAAATTATTTGATAATTATCAGGAATTATTTATAATTAAGTAGCAGTTAATCAAACTACAAGATCATTTTACTCTGTATCACCAGAGATGGAAGACAGTCTGTCTGTATATGTAGTTTTGCAGACATTGTGATTCGTGTAAGAACTAAAGACCATAGTAATATTATTCAAGGTGCTTTTAACTTCATGTAAATATATATATATATATATATATATATATATATATATATATACATACATATACAGTATATATATATGTATAATATAGACACACAAATATATATTATATATATGTATGTATAATACACACACATATAATATATATATAAATATAATTTTATATATATACAAATATATGTAAATAAATAAATATATATAAATATATATATATATATTATATATATATATATATATATATATATATATATATATATATATATATATATATATACACACGACGGAGAACATTTAAATTCATATACATAGAGCACATGTGCGTATCCACGTGTACTATACGTCATACACACTCGCAGTGTACATTCTTCCAACATGCACAAACTTCATAACTTTACATACAGGACATAGCCCTTCTTAAAACAAGATGGTTCTATTACATGCAAATTACTAGTCATTTGTGCATTCCAATTTAACAGATTCTTGAAACTCACCATTTATTTAATGAGTTTCATCGGCACCAATAATTGCTACTTTCTCTTTACTTGATCCAAAAGTCGAACCCATAATGACATTTAAACCACTATAGCTAAGAGCATTCTTGATGCAGACGTTCTTTTACTTCTCTACAGACTTGATCCTTATGTTGACAAAACACAAAATCATTTGCAACCGACCGCCCTATGCTTTTGTGAGTACACGAGCTTGAGTAAAAGTGACGTCAGAAGGCTGAAATAACACTGCATTTCGTGATCTACTTTACTGTTCTAATGATGACCCTATGAGTAGGGTAAGGAAACCTCGTTCTATTGAACAAATGGAAACTGTTCACAAATATTTCTTTAACATCATCGTTTTACGCACCTGATTAAGCTTCCTAGGCTTCACTTGTGCATAAAACTTGCACAATTCCTGTGTCTATTTCCCCCGGCTTTGCGTCTCCTTTTCCTGCGATGAAAACAAAAAATGACCTTGATCACCAGCTAAGAATAAGCAGCGTTCTGTGTTAAGCTCTTCTGTGAAGAGACAGACATGAGTTTTACATTTATAAAAATATCTGAGCAAAGGTGTTTTCTTCCTCGTTTTGGAGGTGTGATATATAAGCTATAAATCTTAATTGCTTGCCAAATCCCACAAAATATCATTTATGACACACCAATGTAAATTCTGATGCCAAAGCTGCATCGATTTATGGCACAGCAGGACTTCCTGGTTTATGCTACCAGATAAGTTACTTGCATCACCTTTAGAATTTGGAAATGTTTTATTCTGAAGATCTGAAGCAAAGGTTAAACTCAGTCCATGAGAGTCAGGGCCAAGAGATAAGATGTGATCTCTTCTTCCCTTTTCTGAAATACCATTGATATAATAAATGTTAAATGGCTTACCATATTCTAAAAAGCTGGCAAGAAAACATCTAATGGTTGGCAGTAAATGACTCATTTTGAAGCCAGTCTTTCTCTGGTATTATTTGGCTGTCTGATATATTCATTTTTTCATGTTTACTTGTAAGCCGATGTACCAAGAAAACCATTTTAATGTCTAAAGACTTTATTTTGAATTTAAAATGTTTCGACTTCTGAGACGAATGTTTCATTCCACTACAGAATTTTTCTAATCTAAATCTAAAAATTTTAACATTTCAACAATGATCTTTTGCACAATCCAGTGTACGTCTAAGAATTGTAAGCATCTTCACGTATGATCACTAATGTTGTACGGTTCTTAAAGGATTTGATAGTCATTATGACTCAATTATTATTTCACTGATTGCTCAATTCTGTCACCTAATTATGATGCAAAGAAGATACTCTCTCATCCTATTCTAGTTCTAATTACTGTTAATATTATTCTTCTTGATGGACAGATATTAATCAGCTACTTTCATCTTAATTGTTTTAAGTCGTAAACATCACTTAATTTCCGATCTACCCCTGCCGACTAAATACACCATCCATAGCATATAGCAAAAAAATGGAGAATGACACCATTTACGAAGGTTTATAATCTTACGTAAAAAAAAATAAGTCAAACTAATAAATGCCAGAACCTGAGACCAAACGCAATTACATAAGACGAGATGAATATGATTTTCATTTAATCTAATATCTATAAATTCCTTGGAAACAGTTTATAAAGCAAAGCGAAACAACGTATTGTAACGAGCCTTCGGCCCTCTCGTTCGCTGAAAAGTTCGACCATCCTAACCTAACAACCACAGGATACGAGGGACTAACGAACAAGAATCCTTAAAAATACCGCATCAGCCACTGCTGACGTTAACGTGAAAGGCCGGGGTCGGCCGAGTTTATCTTGCTTGTAAAACTGACCCACAAAACTCTTTGAATTCTTACTGATGCTGTGGTCCGGTTGTGACGTGAGGTGAACCTCTTAACTTCATCACTCGACCGTTCCAACCCAGCAGACAATAAAAAAGGAATATATATATATATATATATATATATATATATATATATATATATAATATATATATATATATATATATATATATATATATATAATATATATATATATATATATATATCCATTGGTACTGTGAACATTTTCTTTCTGTCGAAATATAGATAAACAAGCGAGCTACCTTCTCATCTCTATAAGTATATTTGCATACATGTATTTACCCATCTTTCTATTGATATTTATCTCAATTTTTATATAAGACCTACAATGAAAAAAACCCAGATATCGCTTTAATATAACTTTACGGGGCTGTATGAAAGCATACTTAATAAATAAGAGAAACGTGAATCACACGCCTGTCTCAGTAAGGGGAAAACCCTTTGGAAACTTATATCCTATCTTGTCGATGTTACATCATGTCTGCGAGACTTCGACAATAATTCCTTGTCGCTACTGATGTCTCCAGGCTATTCGATCAAGTCTGGTATAAGATTCTGTTACCTAACAATTACCCTCTGTGAACTCCAACATAATATCTGTCTTCCACGAAGCAACATTTGCTAATTTCCAAATTTCTAGAGAAATTCCTCAGCTCTTTCGTCTCACACATCATTTTTCTCCTCAATATCAGTGATTTTCCTCACTCCAATTTACCTCTTCTCCTGTTCATGATTTCATCAGTAGTTCAACACTTCATCTTTCCTATGACCAATGGCATATTTTTTGTTCACCCTAACTCTAGTTAACCTGTCTTCGTCATGTATCACGACTTTGAAAGCGGTCCTGAATAGGTGAAGGGGGGGGGGGCATCATTTAGAGAAACTAAGAGTCTCCAGGCTAGTTTCCATCTACTGCTCTGTCAGCGTCGATTGTTTTCGACGAAAACATAGTTGAACCTGCCATCTAACAATATTCTAAGTGCCACTTTTACTTATTAATTGCAAATGTGATTTTTCTTCTGTGCCTGCAACTGAAGCTCAACAGCGGTCTAATATGCTCCTGTTTGCAATACTGCAAACTTAGCAGGAATGCTTGCTCTGCTTCCATTCGTGACGAAATTGAATATTAAACGATTGCCTAATTAGTGAACCTAGTCTTGCCTCGTTTTCGCTTTCTTTTCCACAAGCCTCAAAGTGGGCGTGGGTGTTTCTTTCCCACAGGAATTATTTAGGTGACACTTCTGTAGTGCTGAAGACGTCTCCTTTCGTGTCGAATGAAATTTGGAACGACAGCAGTCGAACTACTCAGTTCGGCTACGGTTTTTTTCTCTCTTCTATTGCTTAGCTTTGAGTTCTCTACATCCTACGGTTTCCCTTGTTTTCTATAGTCTTCGATTTTTCAAGACACAATAAATAGTTTACTATCGGTTCAAGTCAAACTATTTATTTATTCCCATTCCTCTAGTTTTTAGTATGGCCAGGTGCATTAGGCAACTTGTCGCATTAGCATCTGCATATCTGGAAAAAAAATAATATATATATATATATATATATATATATATATATATATATATATATATATATATATATATATATATTAACTTAATCACTTACACAATTTTCTGTGCATTAATACAATTACTCACAGGACCTCACTGAAACTGGAGGGTATCTAGCGGAGATATTTATTCAAGAAAAGTTACAAGCTTTCTAGGGCTAACAGTCTCATTGTCAAGTGTGTGTGTGTGTATGTATGTATGTGTGTGTATATATATATATATATATATATATATATATATATATATATATATATATATATATATGTATATGTATATAACTGCAGGCAGTTTTTCTACCCACCATCAAGGTCGCAAGGTGACTTTAACACTTAAATGGCACCGCAAAACTTTACTGGCGTAACTCTCAACTCGGTATGACATCAACGGCAAATAAGGTTAAGGTGGTTTACTGGTATGGTGTGAGTTGTCAGTCTTTGAAAAAAAAAATCAGATAATTCCAAGTTGACATTATAGGCCACTCCAGGATGAAATGTCACTACCGACTCCAAGAAGATATTTTTATCAGCGACTGAAATTATTAAAATTATACTAACCGCATTCATGTAGCCAGTGTGTGTGTGTGTGTGTGTGTGTGTGTGTGTGTGTGTGTGTGTGTGTGTGTGTACTCGTACATATTTCTAGGTCTGTAAGTCACTTACAGTTCCACTAACTTTGCCATTCACAAAGTTATCTGGGTTAATTCAAAAGCTGTCATTCCGATACCGAATGAATGTTCATTTCTCGTATGCGTACACTTTTTCACTCGAAAAATAATATATATATTAAACAACTGTGGCATATTTTCAAACTTCATATATATCCACGAAACAAACTTATGACGATATCTCATGAATTTCTAGCTCTAATCAATTCGACGGTTTTATGAAATAATTCCGAAAAAACACTGGTGAATAACATCAACCCCAGTATTGCGGAGCAAGTAACGATTAACCCTGCATAAGTAAAGTTAATTTCTTCATAAATCTGAGCTTGTATATTGAACGCATATCAAGTTTTGCACTGAAGTAGCAAATGTTCCTTTCGCAATCAAAATTCTTACAAGCTCAGTTAAGTGTTAAAACTTTTAAAAACATTTTCTGTTACATCATATGGACTATGAACTGTAATACGTGTGCACAGTATTTGTATGTGTGTTTAACTGAAGCTGTGCATAACGTATGTGTGTGTGTATATGCATACATGCATATATATATATATATATATATATATATATATATATATATATATATATATATATATATATATTGTGTGTATGTGTTTGTGTGTGTGTATGTGTGAGTTCCTAAAGCGCCTATATTAGAAGGGGATTTTAATACATCCTTCTTGTATATTGAAAACCGCAATATTTCTGCCCTTTATGTTGTCAATACTATAAACACCTTCAAACAGTTCGCAAATACCTTTAACAAGACAATAATCTGATTACTGACAATTTTAGGCCAGGTGGATGTGCAGAGGAATTTATCAGTTGCAATTTCGAAAGACAATTCAGTTACCCGAGCCTTCATATCTGGAAGTCATGTGAAATTATTATTATTATTAATATTACTATTGTATTGTCATAATATGCTACAATGGACGTTGTTCATTTCAGACCAACATATATTTCCTGAAACGTTACTCTGTCCCTAATCACTTGTCCTCTATATTACCAGGGCGACTGCATTCTCGTGCCATATATTGTAAACTTCCCCTGGGTGAGTTGATGACTTGTATCACCTCGCGTGAGTAACTAGAGAGGCATGGTGACGTCACCATCCACGGTGATGAATATTGTAACGATCGTGTTTCACGTCTCACTCACGAACCTCTCCACGAGTAGTCGTAATAATGTCACCGCATTTTAGCAGCACCCACTCGTCGTCTGTCGACTCACCATTATCATTATTACTATTCTAAATGTCCTCTGACGAGGAATAGCAGCAGCCAGTCGTCCAACATGGCGGCTGTAAGGATGTTGTTGTACTCAGGCACACTCTAAGCATATATGCACGTATCTATGCAACCCTTCAGTATTCTTGTCACGGAGTCTAGGTGATTTTTCAGTGGGTCTGGGTCTTCTGGCAAAATGTCTTTATTAAAAGTGAAGCTATCGTTGTCGTCTGCATGATTGTATTACTTTGTAACGAGAAGCACAGACGTTTAAACATACATGCATACATACATATATGTGTGTATGTATATATAGATACAGTATATAAAATAATATAATATATATATATATATATATATATATATATATATATATATATATATATAAAATATATATATATATACACATACAATTACATATATATGTGTATGTATGTGTATATATATACATACACATATATATACAATTAAATATACAGATATTATATATAAACAAATAAATTCACTGTATATTTATATACATATATATAAATATATATATTATATAATATATACTGTGTATATATATATATATATATATATATATATATATATATATATATATATGTATATATATATATATATATATATATATATATATATATGTATATATATATATATATATATATATATATATATGTATATATATGTATATATAGTCAGTTCTCTATCCATGAGACATCTGATACCCTGGACTCTTAGAGAATTTACCTTTATGAACTTCATGCCAGAAATAAATAAAAATCATACTGCCGTTACTTTTGAACCTGCTGGAAGATGACTGGCATTCCAATCACATCACATGAAACGGCAGTGAGCAAAAGTAACTAATCCAGAAAAAGAGCCTTTCTACCAGATTCAACCTAAATGTGAATTATGAATTTCACACGCAACGAAAAGGAAGAATCGAACGCACTCTTTGTAAATCATGCATAACCCGGAAGAATAGTAGTTACTGCACATTGATGTAGCTTTCCAATTATTTTCTAAGAACTGGTGATTCAGCTGTTGACGTACAAAAGCCAAAGCGATAGATTTGACTGAATTATTATTAAAAAAAATATCAGCCAAAGTCACTGATGTAGAACAGAACATAAAACTGTTAGTAGTCAAAATTAATTTAAAATAAAACAGATTGAGAAATATTTGTAAATGAAGAAATTTTTCAAATCAATAAACATTCGGTAGACCACCTGCAGGCTTTTTTATGGTGTTTACAGTAAACATGCGTGTGAGGGTATCTTATCAGGTTTGTATTGACCAGTTTACAATCCACGTGAAAAACCTTTCCTCGCAAAATGTTAGAATTAATTACCTAAATTTATCTTAGCTCTAGCTGATACTTTTCATATCTGAATGAATAGTATTGCTTATAAGTCACAGTGCTAAATTCAACCGCTGTCATTATCTTTCACAATCAATCCTACTAACTAAACCCAGCCGCTAACATCATAATAGTATATTTCACAATTTCACTATTAAAAATAGAGCAAATTCTTGTAAAAAATTTACCAATCACTTTTATGAATCATAACCAAAATACTTAGTGAGACTTTTGCTGGGACTTAGAGACCGTGAGCATTTTAAATGCCTTATCACCAAAGGGAACCCCATACAATCTGTAAAGAAGTTAGTCTCCAAGATAATCTGTACTGCTTAAGAATGTATATATTTTCAAAATCAGTGCTTAGAATATGAATGTCTAATAAAAAGACTATTAAGACGCTAACTCTACTTACAGAAATGCAATGCAAGAGGCTAAAGTTATGTAAGAGATGCAATGAAAGAATAATATTAAATTAACTGAATTTCAACAGTATACTGTTTGGTACAGACTTCACTTAATGTGTTACATACGTACAAAGAACTTCAGTCATGCACAGAAATAATACTTTACTTATGAAACTGGATTGCGGGAGAAATATATCAAAATTTAATACACATAAAAGCAATGTAGCTGTCATTAACAAACAATTTACTGTTCAATCGTCGTTCACTACACGAAAATGATGTGTTTATTATTGGTAAAAATTCACAAAATCAATGAACTACTAACCCACACTTCTATTTCAGAATTGTTTACGTAAACAAATGAACAAATAATTCAACAAATATTGTTGAATGACCTTACAAAAAAAAAAAAAAAAAAAAAAAGAGACGAACGGACTGGTAGCAGGACAATTCAATGAACGTAAGAATAAACAAAAGAACAATGAAGAAGTTTCCTGGAAAGAGCATATCCTGCTATTGACTGACCATTGGCACATGAGCTATACAAAGCATTTGCAATCACACTTGGACTACGAGGGCAAAAATATAAATTGCACTGAAAGCTGCTTAATTAACGAGATAATATATTTAAGAGTATACGAAATTATGGTCTAGTAAATATAAATCGAAGACAGAAGACAGAAGTGTTAGACGTAATGCGCAATACCAAAACTGGTGAAATAAAAATTATTTTCTGTCCTTTTGTGAAAATGTACAAAACACAAATGCTGTTAAACTCCTTACGAGTATCGAACAGAAGGATCAGTTAGGAAAGAGATTATTCTAGAAGTGCTTACAAATAAATAAATAAATAAATAAATAAATAAATAAATAAATAAATAAATAAATAAATAAATAAATAAATAAATAAATAAATAAATAAATAAAGACAAAAAAAAAGTCACAAATTTCGTGAAAAAAATATAACAAGCTAAAATCTGTGATCATGACTCATCACACATTTACAAGGATTCAAGCAAAATACTTCACAAGTAAATGTTATATTCAAAGAAAGCTTTCAAGAAAAGAACAATGAGAGAGAACATTAAGAAACAACAGTGTAAGAATTTCATCTGTGATCTTTATTCAGTACCGTCTTGAATCCGTTCCAAATATCGCTAATGAGAAGAAGGAATGCAATTAATGCAACTCTGGTCACTCCCCGCGAAGACTGATCATCAAACGCAGGTGTCGATTAGATAACACATAAGATTCGGCCCCGAGTCCCTTGTTGGAGTATGATGTATTTTGAAATTGCGTGATTTATCTTTATTAAATGTATTTGGTGTAATGCAACGCATAAAAACATAGGTTTAAAGCTATCACTTCTGAAAATGTTAAGATGTTCATATGGATGAAGCGAAAAGATGCTTCTTCAGTAAGTGTCAAGCAACCTTCGCAGAATAAAATAAAAGACAATAATTTGCAAAAGTACCTAAAAAAAAACAAACTCAAGACAAGACAGGAAACAGGAGGGAATAAAGTCCTTACAAAATAAATAATGGCTACATAAGTCAGTCTCTTGAGTTATATACTGAATATCTTACATCTCCGAGATCTCCTTTATTTTGTCTCTGGGGATTCTGCCATTAAAGAATGTTCATTTCTTTTGAATGAACGATTTCGTTGGATCTCAAATTTTCAAAGATTTTTAAATTTGGGCTTCTTGCCATGGATATTTACAGGTTTGAAGTCTCTGAGGAGAGAGGAATATATTTTTATGTCCATGTACAATATACATTTTTAACCTTTTCTCCTTTTAATTCGTTTTCAGCAACGCCAACGATAAGTCTAAGACTGGCAGCATGTCATCAAAGTTACCAGATGTGTAAGGCAATGTGGATCTGATATGCAATTTGTCTGACATGACACCCACTTCCGGCATTGTTGCAAGTTTGATTATACCATATAAAGTTCATCAATTTCAAATTACCTGGCGGATGCTTCTGAAGTTTAGTAATAGCCCCGTGAGCACTGTAATAGTTTATCTCAGTGTTATTTCAGTATATATTTCATATATAACAGCATGAAGGCTTTTGGATACCAATGCTGTCGTAACGGTATGTATATTAGAATTACGCCTCATTTTAAACACGCTCCTTACTTCTCTTGTTACACTTAACCAGAGATTAATCTATGATTTTCGGTAGCCTAAACTAAAAATGATGCAGTATTACTGCAATTAATTTTACTGATGATACACAACCTGTGTAATTCGTATTGAATGTTTAATTTCAGACACGAATAAAACAAGTAAAAAAATGTGCCGAAGTTTCTTCGGCACGATCGAGTTTTCTGTACAGCCGCTACAGCGTATAATCAAGCCCACCAAAAACAGATCTAGGTTTCGGTGGTTTCGGTATAATGCTGTACAAGCCGCGGCCCATGAAGCTTTAACCACAGCCCGGTGGTGGCCTACCCTATAGCGTTGCCAGAAGGACGATTATGGCTAACTTTAATCTTACAATAAAAACTACTCAGGTCAGAGGGCTGCAATCTGGTATGTTTGATGACTGGAGGGTGGATGATCAATGTACTAATTTGCAGCCCTATAGCCTCAGTAGTTTTTATGATCAGAGGGAGGACAGAAAAAAGTGCGGACAGAATAAAGTGCGGACGGACAGACAAAGCCGGTACAATAGTTTCTTTTACAGAAAATTAAAACAGGCAACAGACATCTGGGATGTTACTCCGAGAAATGGACACCACACTTGCATTGTGAGATTATAACAAATTGGATTGCTAATTAACACATGAAGAGAAGCATGGATCTAATCTATTTTAACAACGTACAGGGAAATTACTTCTTCGATGAAAAACGGTCACACTGAATACGATAGTCAACATCAGAAGAGAACAGATAATTACTGTGTCCTTGAGGGCATTTTCCACAAAATATGTGGTTTCTATATCCTGGAAATTGCATTTCCAAAAAAACCTGCTTCCTGCAGTCTGAGGCCATGTATGCACTAAAAAAAAAAATCCTATTTTCTTATACTATTTCTGCGAAGAGAAGAAATTCATGCATAATTAAAATCCTTTCCCAAGACAGAGAAATTTGCATAAGCTTGGGATCGTTTCCCCACAAGGGAATTTCCTGTTGCGTAGAATCATTTTCCCAAACAGGACAATTCCTATAGGAATCGTGCCCCATGAAAGGGGCATTCCTCTATACTTAAAATCCCTTCCTCGGAAAGGGAAATTCCAATACTCAAAGAATCAGTTCCACAGAAATTGGCATTCCTGTATCCTTAGATTCATTCACTCAGAAAGGGGAATTTCCTTAATCTTAGAAGAATTCCCTCAAAAGAGAATTATGTCAAAAAGTTAAGTTCCTGAATACTTAAAATATTACTCCCATTAAAAAGCAAATCCTCCGTTCACAGAATCGTTTTGCGCAGATATAAAATGATCACAATAACAAATGCCGGATAATAACAACAGTAACAAAAGCAACAGCCGTATACTGTGGCATGCACTCATCCGACCTCAACAGTGTGTGAAGAAAGAAGCGATTTACCTGAAATGATGAATGTCAGCAAGAAAAATTTTCCTGAGGAAAAGAATAAAATTTTAAAGATTTCGCAAGGAAAGCAAACCATTAGATACGGACGCGATTTAGCGGGTTACGCCTGTGTCTACAGAAGTTAATTCTGTACAGCAGGAATTACTCATAAGTTGATATAGTTTAAAGAAAACATCAGCCGTGACTAAGATTTCGTTGTTTTAAATAAGAGCCGATGGAATGTTAATACACCTAAGGGAGGATAAATAAAAAAATATTTTTGTGTGTGTGAACTGATCGTTCATTTCCAAATGAATGGTCTGGGGAGGAAAAAAAAGGAAAAAAAGGAAATGAAGTCATTATGCGTTTGTTAGCAGCCCGGGCAAAAATAAAATACACGGCACAAAGCGACCAACTTTACAGCTTCAGCACACAACTTACCATTGTTATTATTATGATGATGATTATCCATAATGTTCACTCATTCATACTGAACAAGTGAAGCAGGAATTAGCTAATTAAACAAGCTTCCACGGAGACAGCACATCAAAATATAAAAAAAAAAAACTTGAAAAGCTTTATGATAAAACTTTACCAAGCACTGAGAAAACAATAAATTTAAGATTTTTTCAGTAACGACGATATTCAAGACTTTGAATAAAGGAAATGTTTTTAACTATTTACAGCCACACTGAAACTCAAAAATTATTGTGCAATTATTGCCTGAGCTGTTTCCAAGAATTCGTTGAAAGAACATCACGGAGCGAACAAAGAGAAATTTCCTAGGCAATCAACAACACCTAAGAAGAAGAAGAATATAGAATTTAGACCAAGGACTATGAAGTCATTCAGCGCTGAAACGGAAATTGACAGTAAAAAGGTTTGAAAGGTGTAACAGGAGGAAAACCTCGCAGTTGCCTATGAAATGACTCAATTATTAGGAAAGGGTGGAAAGTAAGATGGAAGAAAGAGAATATGAACGGAGGTACAGTAAAAGGAATGAAAGGGATTGCATCTAGGGGCCGAAGGGACGCTACAAAGTACCTTAACTAATGCCATGCGGTTCACTGACGGCACTACCCCACCCTACGGGGAACAACACATAAGAAACAATATATGTTACGCAATCATCCTGAAAGATTTGCCAAGGATGCCGGATGAACATCAAGAAAAAGCTTCTTTTCTATTTTCTATCCTTTCCTGTTCATAATTACCATGTTAACGTTAATAACGCTATTCACAGGCATATTCATATTTCTTTATAAAATGTCCTTTTCCACCCATTATCAGATACTACAGACAGTCGACAGCTTTTAATTCAATTTTGAATAAAGATATCTTGCTGCACTGAAATGCTGCATTATGAGTACCATTTAGAAGTTAAGAGGTAAAGGAGTAAGAAGTTAGGAACAAAGAGGAAAAGTCTCTTAACCTTGAAACATTACAATGAAGCAATTTATAAATGATTATTCTCATTACTCAGGATATTTTTCTCCCGTGGATGGATAGAAATGTCTATTTTGAAGAATTATGAATTCATTTACAGATAAAAACCTATCCCCAGGAGATTCTCTGCCATTTTAACTTTAGTAGACGCTAGAATGTTATCATTAGCTCTTATAATTAGAGAAACTTGGATAGATTCGCCCTCGTAAACCTTCTGAATTTTCATAAACAAGGTTAAAATCTCCTATTTCTAAGGATTTTTTTTTCTACTTTCTACTTTTCCTATCTAATGTATCTTAGGATCTAACGTTAGAGTCTTAGGTATTTTGAAATGTCTGTGACCTCAGAGGCCAATAAAGCATGCTGCAATTCTAGGAAGTTTCAAAATTTAAAATGAATTCTCGAAGAAATACATGTTAATGGAAAAGGAGTGCAACGTTTTACGCACACGAGACTGTGTAATTGATCTTGATACCCTTAAGGAAAATATAGTGTATGACTCATCCAGTGAAGTGAATGTCACTTAACATTTCAAACTACAATCATGAGCCGTGGTACAAAGACCACCCCTTGTTTCGCCATGTTGCCACTTTGAAGAACGGCATTTATCATCCTTTTAATGCTCGTCTGCCTTTCTTCAGTTTGACGGAGTCTTCCACATACCAGAACTTAAATTTATGGTTAATAACTTTCTATGACAGTAATTTCTATTCCATCCCTGAAGATGGAAGATTTGCAGTATATTATATTAGGGTACCAGTTGATTTTCATAATTCGGCTGATGCTGTATCAGACTCTGCTGCAATCTCTGCCTGTTCATATACCGGTCACTTCTTCTGACTGAAACTGACAGATACCAGATATACCAGTGATCATTCCTTGATCATTATTACCAACGCAGTACTGACATAGCACGACTGGGTCATGTTTACTGAGACCAAAGTTCATTAACAGATAACACCAAGAACGAGTTAATGCTGTTTTAATGCCATATTTTTTACGAAAACTAGTACAAGGTAAAAATGAGAATGTTATGCATTCACTCAACTTAAACTGCAATGAAATCTCAGTAAAGAAGACTATTATTTAATCATTAACTTGAAACACACAGTGAAAAAGCTGCCGACCTTATCTAGCAGCATATCTTTATGCTCACCAGTTTCCACAGATCCACGGAATATGAAAAAGTGCAGACGTCATGATAAAAGCTGAAGAAGAAACCAAAGCTTCTGACCAACTTCACCAGTTTATCAAAAGCATAAAACTTTATCTTACTGACCTTAACAGGTTTTCGATCAACTCCGAGGGTTAACCAGAGGACTCCTTTCCTGTGAGTGACGCAATATATAAAATCCTAATCCCAATAGGTCCTATAGTGGTCAACAGAACACCAGCTTTTAGGGGTCAACAACGAGCCAATAAAACTGTCCCATTAATTTCATTTCTACTACTCTACTATTTTTCTTTCCCTCTCTCTCCCACTAGTCAGGAAACTAATAAAAAAATCCCTTCACGTAGCAGGCCCTGGCTCCATAGCAGAGCATCATTTTATACACGCAAGCCATTAAGAAGGCCAGAGTTGTTCAAAGAACGAAACTGACAGTGCTGCTAGTGGAAGAACAAGATCACATAAGATTATGGATAAAAATTAATTCTAAAAAAAGGATCGACAAGAAGTATGATAAAAATTTACTCCAGCTTGGCATCCACGATAGAAAGCAATAAATGGCTTTGCGGAACCAGATAAAAATAAAAAGGGATAAAGAATAATTTTTTTCGGTAAAGCCTATTTTTGGAAAACAATTATCAGGATGTTAACAAGAGTTACTTTGAGGAAGACCGATGTCAGTTGAATAACTAAGTGATTCAGATTGGTCACACACACACACAACACACACACACAATGTGCTCTATTCAACATCAGTAGAACGTTCCATGACATATTCAGATATCATAACCTTCACTTAAGCAGTTGTAATAATCAGAGAACAGTCTAACTTAACATTCTGCTACCCAAGCTTCATATGTAGCCTAGACCCTGGGATATGATTGAAAAATGAATAAAAGCAGATCTTAACACGAAAGAGAGCAACAGCTCCACGTCTTTAAAGAAGAGGAGAGATTATAGAAAACTAGGGAAACAGAGTTACTATTCCAAAGCATGGAAGATGTTGGTTAAAAGTGGTAATTCAGAAATTAAATTAATTGGACATTTAATGGATTAAATAATTGAATATTATTTATAGCATAATTGACTTTTGCTTTTAACATGTCCATCTCTTGTTTGGATGAATACTGACAATCAGTAATTCTAATGTCCCACAATTCCTCATGGAGGCTGTAATACATTTATTTTCTTCCCTCTATTTACTGTCTTCAGATATAATAATGTTGCATTCGTATGCGTGTATTTTAACTGTGTACTTACATCATGAACGGAAAGAAAACCTTCTTTTATACAAGGCTGATATCAGAGTACAGAAATGCATTAGGAAATGTTCCGCACTAACTCCTATCGGACCTGAGATGGTTGGTCGAGAGGAATACACGAACTGTTTACGTTAGTCATAAATAAGGAATATCATTGGTTCTTTTATTATGCATGCAAGGCAAAATATGATGTCCTGTGATTCATATATCAGTGTAT
Organism: Macrobrachium rosenbergii; assembly: GCF_040412425.1. Taxonomy (NCBI): domain Eukaryota; kingdom Metazoa; phylum Arthropoda; class Malacostraca; order Decapoda; family Palaemonidae; genus Macrobrachium; species Macrobrachium rosenbergii. The sequence continues at coordinate 14,230,172 of NC_089756.1, forward strand.
TCTTTTCTGAAAGCACCTTTTTAGTATTTACTATGGTCAAAATATAAAGGTTATAAAAGTTAGTATCTGAATGAAGACTTTGTTTAGAAGCATAGGAAATATGACAGACAGACTTCTCCATCGCTATGTGTACGAATCGCCCGCACACACCCTACCGTATTACTTGTAAGCAAGCAGGCAGGAGTCAGATTTTGTGTTAGAGTGATTTACACGATTAATGGAATATATCTCATACTATGTGACTTCCCTGACATAATCCCTTCTTACTATGTAGGGGCAGGAGATGTGGAAGGCAGTGTTATGATTATGATTTTCTCATTTTCTTCTGTTTCAAAGTTTGAATCTCAATGAAGGTTCGTGGTCCAGAGATGTAGCGTGGCTGCTCTTTTTATTAGTGTTAGTGCGCAGAGGCCCCGCGCAGGCTCGCTGGATCACTGTTGCTCCCCCCTCTCCCCCCCCAATTCCCCTTTTAATCAGTCAGGCTCTCCGCTCATGCCATTTGCACACTGAAATAATTATTGTTTTTAGCCAAGAATCATTATTATTAAAGATTTTGTGTTCCTTCTGCAATTGCATGGCTAGATTTGTAGCTGGACAAAAAAAAAAGAAAGTTATATATGAACTCCTTCGTGTATGCTCAACACTAATTAACATATTAAAAAATATCTGATCTTTTTTTTTCTCTCTCAAATGACTTACATCCATTCCCCCTTCTTGGGTCTATACATAGCATAAAAAAAATTTTGGCTTCAATGAAGGATGTATGAACAGGTTAGTGTTTTACTGTCCATTTTTGACCCACGATGGATCATCCTTTATTTCATGAGCATCGAAGGAGATTTTTTAAGTGTTCTCAACTTTAAACTCTTGTCTATATTTTTTTTTCACGCACTTGCAGTGATCACATTACACCTGCATTTATTATGATTATGATTATGATTGCTGTGGATCATTCTCTAATCACTGTTTATTTATTTTTTTTACTAACACGCACTGTCGCCTTACTCCTTTTGCTCTCACCATTAAATCTTGATCTTAAAAAATAATCTCACACTGCATTTTTTCTGGAGCAAAAAAAATTAAATATTGGTGTTTTTTATAAAATCACATAAAAAGAAGATATCACTAAAAATATTTTTTTTCATACAGGTTTTTTGCAATGCTTATATCTCAAAGACCTCCTGTTATTGTTGCCCTCCCCTCATTTAAATCAAAACAAACACCCCCCCACTCCGCCCCTTACAAAAAAAAAAAAAAATAAATCAAAATTTAAAAATCAGAGAAGCAAATGTGAATCAGTGTGCACATGGTTAATCCATATAATCCCTAATGTTACAAAAAGAAAACAAAAAGGCGGTTACAATTATTCTTTCCAGCTACTTCACTCAAGTCATCACAGAGGAAAAAAAATATATCTAACTTATGACTTTATTCGTTTGTTTTAGGAGGAGGAACTAATTTTCAGATGAATTCGTTTCTAAAGCGTACTTGAGATTTAAAAACAGAATTTAAATCCTTACCACCTATTTTGAATCACTGTTTCTATTATATGCATACATATACATACACAAATGTGGATATTGTTGATATATAGATGATGTATATACGTGTCCTTCAGTATGTGTATATACGTATCCTTCGGTATGTGTATGTGTGTATATACTACGTGTATGTCTATTATTGTTTAGTGTACTTAATGAAATGTTATTATGTAATACGTGAGTGTATATGTTTGTGCCCAAATATATTATATTTATATGCGAGGATATTTCTATTGAGTGGTCATAATAAACGCATTTTTTTTCTCGCTGTTGCTTTATATTTACATCTCTAAGTGTACATTTATTATAAAACAAATAACTTGGTATCTTTCTATAGTTTTTCCTACTATGTCTGTGTTGCAGGTTTTTTTGTCACTACAATTAACCACTGGTTCATTTCTCTTCAACTTTTCTAAGAAATATGTTTGTCCTGTTTGTAACTACTTTTCTTAATTTGTTAATCAACAGAAACAATGACGTGTATTTAATCTAGTTTTGTCTCTTACACTTTTCTTCCCTTTTCCTGAATGTAGTCTTTATTCGACTGTTAAAGAACACTGGAATATCATTTATTCACTCATACGCAAACATACACTGAGATGAAGAACGTGCACTCAGTCTGCTGTTCTTAAACATACTATCTCTTTCTTTCTTCTTCTTCGCCAAGTTAACGTCTATTATTTTCATGTTTTCAGTACAAAACCATTTATTCACATACGTTCAAACATCCATAAAAATAAAAAAAGCTACCTGAAATTAAGAAAAGGAGTTCTTTCGTTTCTTTTCGATATCTGGACCTTTAAAAAAAAAATACCGTTTTTCTTCGTTCACCTCTTTGGACCACCATTTACTTACACACACTTTCTCCCTCAATCCCAGAACCGCCCCCCCGCCTTTCCACCTACCACCTACACTTTTTCTTTAAAGTCTCTTTCACATAACCCATGAAAAATTGATGCGCTGAGCTTCGTTATGAGGTGTGCTTTTGTAACCTCCTATATGGGGGTCCCCCTCCCACCTCCCCCTTCACACACCTCATCTTAGCCACCCGTCCCCCCTTCCCCTTCCCTGTCATCCCCAACCTCTCCCCCCTACCCCCTCCCATAGCTCAGTATTCTTCCCAGATGGTTTGAGAGCTTCATCTCACAAATCTCTTCAAGCCCTTAACGAACCTGTTTTTATTTTATCATTTGGTCGTGTGGTCTCCTCTTTTTAGTGGATTAATTTCTCTTGCGTTTTTCCGGCGAGTTTGAGTTTGTAAAGTTTTTTTCAGTCATGATTAATAGCTGCAACATGATATTTAATTTCCTTAAATCCTGCATTTGTTGCCTCTCTCTCTCTCTCTCTCTCTCTCTCTCTCTCTCTCTCTCTCTCTCACGAACACTTAAAACATCAATTTTACATGTGTGTATATATCTTAATGATTTGAAAATAAGTATGTTTTGTCAAATCATGGCAACACTCGAAATTACAGTATTCTGTCCAATATTTCTTGTAATAATAATTCTGCTACCTCCACAAAAGTGTTCAAATCTTTTAGGCTATATTACTAAATGTTCAAATCTTTACTAAGAAACAATCTCACGTTTCGACATTTCCTCAGGTTGTGCTAAAGCTTTTCAGGATACTGAAGATACGATAAATGCTTATCAGTAGCTTCGATAACCATCGTCCAAAAGAAAAATTGGATAAAAATATGTAATAACTTACATATGGTTCTGAAACGTTTTGCAATGTCAGAAGCAGCTTAGCAAAATTTGGTTCTTTAAGGCAACTAGATGAAGAGAAGTAGGGACAACTGGACAGGGTGTGCATGTTAACAAGAACAAGGTGGCGTCTGTTATTGCCTAGCACAGACAGTTCGATGAAAAACTATCACCTAAATTTCGATCAATACTATATGGTTGGTTTAGATAAATACAGCTTTTCAACTACAGCTTTTAGGCATGCACTCTTACTGGGCTGCTGCCGTGGTATTTCAATTGAATACAATAACGACTAATTATTATTATTATTATTATTATTATTATTATTATTATTATTATTATTATTATTATTATTATTATTATTATTATTATTATTATTATTATTCAGAAGATGAAACCTATTCATACTGAACAAGCCTACAGGTGCCACTGACCTGAAATTCAAGCTTCCAAAGAATATGGTGTTCATAGGGAGAAGTAAGAGGAGGTAAAGGGAAATACAAAAGGAAGAGATCCTACTTATTAAAAAAGAAAAAAAAAATAAGTTAATAAATAGGTAGAAATGTATTAAAATGCGAGGAAAATAGTATTAGGGTAGTAGTGCACTCTACGAGATCTGCTAATCAATAGTGTTTTCGTTCTACTGGAGTTCAGCCTCATACCCCACCGACTACACCATTCCCTGATCCGGTCCATGCCCCGATTGAGGCTGAGGGCCGCTTCATCTCTCAAAAGTGGAGACTTTGCTATTAAAATACTGGATACCTTTTTTTACATACTGAAATCAGATATTTACATATTAGAACTGTGTAAATATTTCTGAAGTCCCTAGGGCGCTCACCTGGCCAGGTATCCAGTTTAAGGTAAATCGTCATCTTCATGCTAACTGATCTCGAATACTCTTGGGATCAAGATAATAAAACTCTATGTGCTCAGTGAAGCAACTACGAGTCAGATAAGGCACAACTTTAATCACGTGACGATTTGATTTTCGAACTTAATTAGTGAATTTCATCTTTCATATAACTTAAATCTCCCTCTTTCACTTTCACCTAGTATATTACAACATAAATAAGTAACTAGGTGGAATTTTAATTAACTGTTTTGAGGGAATGTTGAAACATCAGATAGTTAATTACAATGAAATTTTTAACATGTTTTCTTTCATTAAATTCCTGATTAACCTTCGTGGGAATATAAAAATGACATTAAGGAATGCTGAGTCACTGTTTAATAAAATCTAAAAAAAAAAATCGTAGATGAAGTGTATGCCATCATAATGCCCTGAAATGGATACTTGCATTTGCAGACCTGTCTGATATATATACACTCTTACATAGAAACAGACACGACAAATATGATCGTAGCTTCATTCATAAATTCTGTCATGCTCTTCTTCCTTTTAATTTGTGGTACAGTAGGTAACAAAAGGTTATTTCGTGTAGGAAATATAATCTAACAACATTTTCATCTTTTTTGGTCCCTGTCAATACTGCCATTAATATCATATCTGTGTTACTGGATTTTGGTAGGAAATAAGTGGGATGTGATTAAAAATGATGACCCCATATCATCATTCAATGAAATGTTATCGTATCGCAAATCTCTCGTGGAAATTGATAAAAGAAAAAAAAATGTTAGTTGGTAGTCTTAAGCTAAGACAGCTGTATAAAAAGTGGCCTGTGCTGTCACACTCCTGTTGATATTCACTAGCATTCTTTCCATGTCTTAAAGAAAGTGTATACCTTATGTGTAGTATTCCTCTGTGCCTCACGTTAATTTCACTGTGTAAAACTCTTCCCTGTACTGGTTCATCTCTGTTGTAATTTGTAGATATTTCCCCCCCTATAGTTACTCTCCCTATAATGTATACTCCACTGTTGTCACTTTCCCTGAAGAGTACACTGTGCTGTGTCTTTATCTAATACCATGTTGTAACCTTCCTTTTATGTCTGTACTTACTAAATCTGTTTCTTAATCTCCCTCCAGGTCTTCCCTTGATTCACACTCGCCGTGTGGCCTTTGTGTACCGTTCACTCTCTCATTTGTTCCTTCCTCCCTTTTTTCAGAATTCCCCCTCGATAAGTATTTTCTTCTTAAGATTCACAGTCTGTAATCATCTCTTAAAACTGATGGCTATAAGATGGGCCTGACTTTTGGAAAGTCAACTTTAAAGCTTCAGCTCTGATTTTTTTTTTAGTGCTAATACTTAATTGACTATTCCTTATCTACTTCCAAGTTTTCGTTGTTCGGCTCTTCGTTATTAACTGTGAATTGATCGATTTATTTGTGCGGCTGTGGGTGTGTGTGTACTGAAAGATGTGTGTGCGATATTCTAAATGAGTAAGGGTGCGCCATGCAAATCGTATAACTTCCGTTTTCAGGAATCGCTTTACAAGTCCAAGCTTTGTGTTGTGTTATTTGTGCGTGTGTGTGTTAGCGTGGTTGTGTTATCTGCGAATGCATTAACTTTTATTGCCATGAGTGTTTTTATAGGCTGACATGAAATTATTAATAAGAATTCTCTTTAATATTCGCTCTGTGGCAGGTTTCCCATATTTTCAGGCCCAAACATGACTTTTTTAAGCACAGAGGCTTATAATTTTCTATTACGCTCTTCTTTTTTCTTGTAGTTTTGTTTTTTTTATTTTTTATCAATGACATCGCGTGTTTTTTGTAAACCATTCCAATAAAAGATATGACATAGCTTATTTCATGTGTTAAGTTACAAGAAAGTCAAAATTCTCGGGAAACTCACAACAGGACAACTTGAAATTTCGATCAGTAAAAGAGAAGTACCCCTTTTGACGAAAACTGATTTACATGCCGGTTTTACAAGGAGAAGAAACAGCAGCTACGATTCATGTTAATTTTGGTCGTAATAAACAGTCTTTGGATAACAGGATTCAGTCACCTTTCGTTAATGGGATTTGTGAAATAAGAGAATCTTCTGCTTATAAAAGTGTTGTGATAAATAAAAAATCTATTTTTTTAAAACACTCTTTTATTAAAATGCATTAAAAAGTAAAAAAATAATTTTTTGAGGCACACCAGGATTTTCTTACATTTAATCATGTCTACAAAAATAAGAGCGTGGGCGCCAAATATTGAGGGAAATGCTACAAGAAATTTCTTTTCTTGTAGTATTTCCTTCCATGTTTGGCGACCATACTTTTATTTTTGTATGCATGATTAATTGTAAGAAAATCCTGGGGTGTCTCAAAAAATATTTTTTTTTACTTTTTAGTGCATTTTAATAAAGGCGTGTTTAAAAAAATTTTTTTTGTATATTTTCTATTTTATACTTTTCAGTTTTGATAGAAATTGTAACAGATTTATGATTGTAGCTAACGGAATTGATATCCTGTCGAGCTGAAGGTTTGAAAAATCCGTAGACTTTCATACCATACAAAATCCTGAGATATTGGGAGAGGTCACTATAGGGTCACTAGAGGTCACTGCCGACCTACTGATCATGTAAGGTTGCATTGTCACCGGGATTGAGTAACCCTGGAAAATTTCAAGTCCATCGGACGAAGGGAACAGGTCGAAAATTGAGTTACAAGTTTTGACCCAAACAGACAGCCAGACAGACAGACGCAGAAGTTAAGTTAAATAAAAGCATGTAAAAATAAGACCGAAGTTATCGTCGTAATTTCCGTAATTTCCTTTACAAATAATTTGTTTTTTGGATGTTGGATTCTGTAATTACGAGATGTACGAAGAGACCAAGCATAACCAGAATTCTCTTGATAACAGAAGAAAATTTTTACTTCGAACGGAAAAACGAATATTTTCAAAAGGGGAAGGTTTCCTTAGGTTGTACGTACAGAAGTGCAATGATAAATCAAGCTGTGTTGACAGTACAATAAAAACTTCAATTCCAGTTAACTACTTTCTTTTATTTACTGCAATCGCATACAGGTGTATTGAAAAGCAGATGATAAAGTTTAAGACATTGCGATTACGTGACAGTATTGAATATATGCCCTAAAAAACTATTAATATATCTTTCAGGATTGTTTAAAATGGACTGCTCTTTATGGAATGAAAAGTATTAAACTGTTTTTCTAATTGACAAAAAAAAAATCTTTGATACAAAAACCCAGTGATCCTTAAGGAACGATATCAACCGGAAGAGTTCGATGTGTAAAACCAACATATGTCTGGAAAAAACTTTACTAAAGGATAGTTAAAAAAATTCAGGACTTTTGAAACATTTCACTCATAGTGAAAACAAATGGATAAAGATTACAAACAGTTAAATAAATTCTTTCTCGTAACGATAGTCCGGTGCGAAAATTCTAGGACATTTTAAGGTGTCTCCTCTGCTGAACATGATAGGGACAGGTATGGTAACCACAAGAACCTTAAGGAAGTTCTTGAAACGACGCCACACGTTGCTTCTTGTTGAATGTTACCTTACGTACACGGAAATCCTTCCGGAAATTCCAGTGGAACCAGTTCTGAAATACGTAATCTTATATTTATCAGCCAATCCCACAAGAAACGTTTTTCGTAATATCAATTCATACTAATATGAGCTTCTTCCACTTTTGAAATTCGTAATCTTACAATCATAAGTCAATTCCACAAAAGAATTTTTCCTAATATCACCTCAAACTATTAAGAGCGTCTTCCACTTTTGTAATTCGTAGGTCTTTAATTCTGACAGCTTGAATTGTGCAGTTTGTTGTTATATATTTGAGATTTTCAGATTGTGTTGCTCTTTTATCGTAATGTCCAAAGAAAAGGAAATGTGTGGATAACATACGACAACAGACAAAGCATAAGCATTCTTAGAAAACCTACGTATCTACGAAGTTACGATCTGAGAATATTTTAGCTGTCCTCGAAAAATTTTTGTCTTCGGTTTTTGAATTCAAAACTTAATCAAATATTTCGATCAATATTTTACTGAGTCGCCATTCGAACCGAAGTATCGATATTCTCTTTTATACCGTTATTTCTGCCTTACTGCTGTTCTTAATTGCCGCTGTTTCTTCAACACCAATCAATATTGTCATTCTAAAGTGACCTTCCAATTGAGAATTTTCGACTTTTAAAACAGATAATAATATAAGATGAAAATTATCGTCATAGCCAGCGCCCCATTTTAGCGAAAAGGGATGAGTCTGGGAAAAAGAAATATTTTCGAGAGTTAGATAATTTTTTTTCTTTTTTTTTTTGGGGGGGGGGGGATCCATTGTCGACCTCCGTGGTCTTATTGGGCCATATGTGAAATGGATACGATTCGAGCCCAGATGCAAAATTTTGCATTCCAAGGGGAAAAAAATTGCAACGCTCAGAATACGTCGCCACTCGTGGAGGTCGAAACTTTCTCGAGTCCAATAAGATGATATAGTTTCCTAACTCTTCTCAAGCCCTCTCTTGGATTCCTCCTCTTCCGTTTTCTGTCGATTGACTCCCCTATTCATTTATCCTCTCTTTTTATTCAAATATGAGTTCTCTGCATTTCAAAGTTTATGGAATGAGAGATCGCCTTCATCTTTTCTGATGAATGGGGTTGACGTCACGACTTAACCTTTCGCCGTCGTCATGACTGTTATGGAAATGATAACGTCAGGGGATGACGTCATGGTAGAATGTTGCGAATGTAAAGGTCAGCTGTGTGGAATGATACAGTCTTCAACGAACCCTTAAAAAAACTTTAAATCTATCATACCAAAAAAATAAAAAAAGAGAGAGAGGGAGAGAAAACTAAAATAAGACTAATCATCAAAAGGAGCAAATCCCATTAAAGATAAAAACCAAAGGAAAAAAAAAGTAACTTCTGCCAAGTCAAAGGTATCGGGTCTCGCGACGCAGCGCGAGCATATTCTCGAAAATCGGTTTTCCGATGTCATAAATCACAGCGTTTAGTGGCAAAGCAGCGATATTTGTCAGCGATTTTGCTAAATGAGGCGAAAGTTTTTGTCGGAATAAGTACTCTCGGTTTTTTTCCCCTATAATGTGATCGGAATTTCCTCACGGTTGCTTAGCGGAGAACACCTTTATCTATCTTCCTCTTCCTCTTCTTATTCTTCCCCTTTTATGTAAGGGGTAGTGCTCCATGATTTGGATGATGTGGGCGGACGTTTATTACAGAGGAATCGTCGTACTGTCCTCTGACATTTTCCAGAGAAAAGAATAAAGAATCTAGGCCAAAGGCCAAGCGCTGGGACCTACGAAGTTATTCAGCGCTGAAACAGAAATTGATAGTAGAGAGCCTGAAAGGTGTACCAAGAGGAAAACCTCGCAGCTGCACTAGGAAGTAAATGTTAGGAGAGAGTGGAAAGTAAGATGGAAGATAGAGAATATGAACATAGGTACTGTAAGAGGAATGAAATGGGTTGCAGCTAGGGGCCGAAGGGACGCTGCAAAAAACCCTAAGTGCACCACATGAGGTGCACTGATAGCACTAACCCCCCTACGGGATCAACGTTTTCCATACCAGATCTTCTTCGTGTGTCAGATTTCGACGCCATAAAAAGACTGTTTTTCTCCATCGTTCCATCGTAAATGATTTTCTGTATAGAAAAGTGCCAATTTGAAATTTTATCACTCTAAGAAATACATCTGCCTCTGCACTGTTCACTTGATCAATATATGGGTGCCGTTATACACCCACGATTTATAATAAGGTCGTAAAAACCGTGAAGGTCTTGGAGATCTTCCTGAAAATAAAAGTACTTAGCTCTGGTCACTTTCTTTGACCTAATGTTTGTTCTAGTGATTCTGCAAACTGATTTTGTTAGAAGCCAAGATGGGTGCCTGGCGAGAGAAATCTCAATCTGATATTATGACGGGGATCGGCTTAAAGCCAAAACATAACATAAGAAGTTAGAAAGGTTTTGACTACCGAGCAAAAAAAAAAAAAAAAAAAAAAAAAAAACTGCTTCATTTTACTTTAGGGGTCAGTATACTATCAGCTTTATTTTCACACCTAACAAATGAGTTTCTTACACGCAGCTTGTAAGGTACAACCTCTAATAAACTATCAAATTAGACAACTTTATTCTGCAGTTCTCATGACAATAGCAGTTATATTTACGCAACTACTTGTTTGTGGATAAGGAAAGTTGTCGATTTACACCATCTGTTGTGTGTGATTAGCGAAAACTGGTGATTTTTGCCATCTATTTTGGCTAAAGAAGGCTAGTGATTTATACAATCTTTTATTTGTGGGTACAGAAACTGGTGATTGACACAATATTTCATTTTAGGATGAAACAGCTGGTGATTTACACCCTCCATTGCTTGTGGCTAAGCAAAGTTGATGATTTACACCAGCTTCTATATTTAGTTGCCAGGAAAGCTGGTCATCAAGACCATCTGTTGTCCCACCTACAAACGAAGACAGAATCGATAGGTCGTCGGCGGCTTCCACTGGAAAATCGTCCACGTCATAAAATCAGAATTCCGTTTATGCCTCTCGACCAAATTGAATGCGTCCATTATTTCATTGCGAGAGAATTAGCGACATAATGACTGCGAAATATTAGATTACAGATGATTGACCCTCCCATTTATTTCTAAACTGATTAAAAAGGGGTATTTTACGATGTGAGGGCTCGTGGCGCGACGCGTTTTACTACATTTATCTCCTCTCTCTCTCACTCACGCATGCATCACGCCTAATTGCTTTCAGTCTGTTTCTGTTATAATGAAAGTGCAGGTAATCCTCTACACGCACCTGACAAATGACGTAGTTCAATCATGAATCAGGAGCTTCAAAAGGGTTCGCGCCCTATCAGGTGACTAGATAGATACTAAATCCAGATTTTGGTGCATTTTCATTCATCTCTGACCCGGGCGTTGTTGATCAGGTTACCTTTTTAAATTTTTTCTCCATTAAAAAAGGCGATTTTCAAATAATGTGCCTCTACCTTTTTTTCTTTTTTTTTTTTAAAAGAATGCAGGGAGTACGAAAACAGGAAACAGCACGAAATAATTATTCAATAATGATCTATCCAGGTCAGACAGTGCACCATAATTCACACGACAACCGATGAAAATCAATCTGATAGGATAATAGGAGCCGAAGGAGACAGACATATTGCACGGTAGTTAAAAACGACGCTTCTTTTGGGGAAATACTTTGAAGCTGGGATTAAATTTGATTAAACTGTCGCGAGATCATTCCATTTACATTTGGAAGAGACGACGCCACTGAATCTCCAGGGTTTTAGGTAAATGTACTAGGGTAACTTATACATCATTCTCCAATGCCATTTTTGATGAGATTTCTTTAGGTCGTCATCTTTTAAGCTAAGTGTGCAAAAAAAAAAAAAAAAAAAATCCAACTATTTGGAGACAGTGTTCAACGTTAATCTATGGACATTTAGCATCTTATATATGTTCTGTATGCAGTCCCTCCGAATGCATCAGCATTTATTGACCTTAGTCCCGGCCCCCTCAAAAAAAAAAATGTTTCTCTTGTTTTTGAGATGTTGTTTCTATAGCTTCAAGTGGCTGACCTGCCAATTCCCGCCTCCCCTCCCCACCCCTTTTGCCTATTTTTTCCCTGACCCGGGTCTCCCCCTTCACCAAGGTCATCTCAGTCCCCCTTCTCCCCTCCTCTGGTGTAACACCTGATGTTACTTTTTGCTTGGCTTTCTTCGGTGGATTTAATCGATGTTTGAATGTGTCTTTTATCCCTAAACCCCGCTCCCGCCTCTTTTTGACACTTTTCTCCTTTTCGGACAAATGTATCACTACCATCAATCCCCAATTAAAATGTCTCCAGTAATTTCGGTGTTTTGCTGCCTCTGTTTGAACTTGTCTTATTACTCTTATCATTATTAATGTTATTATTATTATTACTATTATCATCGGTGTTTTTTCCCCGAGCATGTAAGAGAAGTTGCCGTAGCTGAAATTCTGTGAAGATACCTGTGAAATATCGTTGGTGCCTGACTCCCTTCTTTAAGATAAACTACATGACTTAATTAAATGAGACAACGGTGCAGTTATATTACAACAACCAGCTTTGTACGCTATCGTTAATTGTTCATGAAATATATATAATAACATTATTCCTTTATTTTGCATTTTAGCTCCTCAAATAATATAAGATAAAAGCAGGAGTGTCTTCGCAAGTAAGAATTCTGAAACCATATCATCGTAAGTTTTATAGATTTTTTTTCGGGAGCCGACAGTATGACGCGTTTCTCGCTGAACACGTAAACTATTTATTTTTTGTCAGATCGTGAAAAAATATTGATTCTAGTTTGGTTATTTAATTGTTTATTTTTTCACGATAAGCAATTCACCTTTACACTCGATTCAGTAAGGCTAATTAAATATCGCCACCGAAAGCATAACGCTAATATATATATGAGCAGAAAATGACGGTTACTGTCAAAACATACGTACAAAATAAAATGCTATTTTGATAGTTTTTTATTTTCTATTTTTTTTTATCCCTCGTTTGTTCATTTCCTTCTTAGCTAGATTTTCGTTTTATAATTTATCATTTATTGTACTGAGACTGTATATGGTATCATATAATTATTCGTAATAATCTTAAACAATTTTCCTTCTGTTAGCAATTGTGCTAAGTACAACCAATTTAAATTGACTGCAGATATCTGTATCGTATTTTATGTGTATGTTATTTAGATGGTTTTAGAGTCTACTGTTACTAAAATCCGTGACTTTACGACAGTCATACGTAGCGACTAATTTAAAACATTTCAGAAATAGAGAGAGAGAGCAATAGATTACCGTAGAATTACTAAAGCTTTGCTTTGACTTAGATATGACAGATAACTGAACCTAAAAAAAAAGACATGTGGAAATGTCTTATTGTTTTGCGTTAGAGAGGAACTAAGCAGCAGAGTTAATGGCTTTTAGTTCTTCTGTAGAGAAAAGGAACGAAAATTTCTTAAAACAAAGAATGACATGCATTAGCTGATAAACTGATTATGCAAAATTTTAATCTTTATCATTCATCATTCCCATAGTTACCAGTGTGTTGTCGCTTCCCTTAACTGCTAATTTTAAACATTAATAAAATAAATTTTTTTAATCATGTGTTTTAAGGAGACTGAATGACTTCAAACGAAAAATATAACTTTAGAACATTTTTTTTTTCATCAAATGAACATTCCTCATACATGTATCAGCTCTCATAAAATAAAAAAAAGATACGAATTCATCCGTCTAAGTTTATTCGAAACAATGATAACGTTCCTGTCAAATTCATGCTCGGTGTCGAATCAATTTCAATCCGCTTAAAATCATTTAATAAAAAAAATAATTTTTTTATTTTATTAAATTTTCCAATTTCCCCCTTTGCAGATACGCGATTACATTGACGATTGCGTCACAAATAAACTAAGAGCATTCACTGATGAATCATTTTCTACCTTAGTACATGCATATATATACTGCGTGTATATATAGCCACACACGTTTAAAAGCATATATATATATATATATATATATATATATATATATATATATATATATATATATATATATATATATATATATATATATATATATATATATGTGTGTGTGTGTGTACGTATGTATAATGTATATGTACATATATATATGTATGTATGTGAATATGTATATGTAGGTATGTATATATATATATATATTTATATATATATTACACATATACACGTGTATTTATGTATACACAATCGCACAGAACCATCTAATCTTATTTTACTTTCATTCATAATAATTTCTCTCCCGAATGTTATTTTCCTCATCATCTCGGCACTGAATAATGTTGACCATGGTTTTTGAAACCCTGTGAGTCTGGCGCCCCATTGAATAAAGAGAATGACCTCATAACTAATCATCTCTTTTTACATGAGCATATGATTTACTGAGTAACCAAAAAAAAAAAAAATCCAGAATGCTTATGAATCTTTCACCCCCTGACTTTTTTTCTTAAAATCTTTTTTCAATTTTCTCTTTTGCAGTTTCCTTGATTTTGGATGGTAAGCTGAGAGATCTTTGTTGTACTTCCTCGTGTAATTAAATATCCATTTGATATGTAACTCTTAGAAGCCTTTCAGGTCACTGCCATTTTGAGACTAAAAAAAAAAAAAAGATAAATTAGAATGCTTTTAAAAAATATATCAGGTCTTATCAGAGTCCGGTCTGAGACTCTGTTGATGGTATAAATAGAAGTTTCAATAAAAAAAAAAAAACACGCCAAACCATATAAAACAAGATGTTTAGAAGTGGTGTGTGTGTGTGCTTGTGTGTGCGTGTTTGTCTTTGCATGCTGGTGGTAATCTTTTATCTATTAATACTTGTCCCTCGCTGATAAACAGCAATAGTGTCTGTTACTAACGTTGTCTGTTGTGTCGATACAGATCACTGTCATGGCCTGTCTGTGTAAGTGGTGCTATGAAGACAAACTTAGTAGTCTCTCTGTTGTCCTTAGATGAATAGAGTATTTTTCCCCCTTCTTGTGTTCTTCTGTCATCTAATTTAATTTCGGGGCTGATGTAGCAGACGCCTATCTCCCGCGGATTCCAAAACGGAAGGTAAATGGTTTTTATGAAGATATAATTCTCCTTCTCTGTCCACCTCTCCAATTGCTATAATGCCTAAGGGTCTTTATACCATCTGCTCTCATGATTTTTATTCATCTCTTGCTCCTCTGTTCCTGACTCATTCCAGTTCCATAAATATGAATTAGCTAGTGCTGGAGTTTCTAATATTCTGATAAACTGTGTGATTTCTAGATATTTCAGAAGGCGGCCGACGTGTCGTTACTTTACTGGAACAGAGAATGATTTTTTTCCTTCTAGCTCTCACTGTTCCATCATCTATTCATGCGACCGAGTTACCCAATACATCTTAGCCCGTTTCAGATTACAAAAAATTACAATAAATCCTGTAATTAAGGTAAATATTAAAATGCTTTTCAGAATTCAAGGTATTTCCCTATTAAAGAACAATTACCGAACGCCATTTAAATAGGATCAACTTAAGTTTTTAAAAACAATAAAAAACAGGAAGGTCCCAGTTTCCAAAGAGGCTCACAAAATCCAGAAGGTACAGCCGAGAGTACCTGCTGCCTTTTGTAAAATGGTACCTGATTTACAGCGAATTGTGAATCACTGGCATAATGATATCAAGTCCGAGGAAGGTCGTAAGGTCAGACTTCAAGAGCAATCAGCGCCCATTTTTTTTGCGGGGTAGCCTCGTTAGGTAGCCTATTTGTCAGTACGTACGTAAGTAAATCAGCTAATTTTTGGATGCCCTTTATACTAAATTTTTCATCAGTTAATGACATGCTCCTGATTTCTTTATTTATTGGAAGACTGAACGCAAAACATTCCTTCCTTAAAAAGAACTGATGGGGTTCTGGTAGTGACGCAATTAAACGAAGCCTGAGGTAAACAAAACTATTGAAATCTTGATCGAACATATACACGGCTTTTTTAGTCACGAATCTCAAGAGAATACAAAAAAAAAAATAAGAGAATACCTCCGTTCTTTTGTGAAAGACCACCTTCAGAAGCTTACTTGAAACTAATTGCACTTAAAATTATCTGTCCAATTTCAAGATAACAGCAGCCCAAAAAACATAACTTACACACAGTGCTTACGAATTTTCTTTGTCGCTAAGAGAGCCAATAAACAAA
Organism: Macrobrachium rosenbergii; assembly: GCF_040412425.1. NCBI lineage: Eukaryota > Metazoa > Arthropoda > Malacostraca > Decapoda > Palaemonidae > Macrobrachium > Macrobrachium rosenbergii. The sequence goes on from NC_089756.1 coordinate 14,246,045, forward strand.
CACAAATCGCGACAAAAGCTTTACAGTTCAACGTCAAAGGCAACTACAATTTTCATTTACCCTTTTTTCGGCCTTGGGCTAGATAAGGGTACTAGGCTGCTCTTTAATTTTACAAAATTAAAGATTTCGTACACCAGGCACGGACTGCGATATATTAAAACGGTTAAAAAGACGGATGCTA
>NC_089756.1:14258725-14283725 GCF_040412425.1 Macrobrachium rosenbergii
CCTACTCATTTTTACTTAGTATATCTGTTATCATGGGCTTTCAACCTATTCATTTGGTTTGCTCAGTTCCATCTCAATTTTGATTTCGTGGAAATTGACATCTTTTGGTAGACGTCTCGTACTTCATGAACCAATTCTTGATTTTTTATGTTCCTTTTTTGACATATTATTAGGCTTTAGCAGCCTCATCCCACTGTTACAATGTCTTCTCACTTTGTGACATGAGGCACGAAAAATGCTGAGCTCGCAATCCGAGATGATGGTAGTCCTCTTTTTTTCTCAATTTCCCTTCGAATATTTTTTTTTCTACTCTAGCTCCAACTTGACCGATGCTGAATCATTTCTCTTCAAATGTAGATTAAGACACACTTGCTTCAGTTACATCTTGAGGAATACCATGTGTGTTTTGAATACCTTATTATTATTATTTTTTTTTTATTCCTCCTCACTCATTCTCTCTCTCTCTTATTCTCTCTCCTCGAGCATTTTCGTTTCAAGGTTTTAGAGGTATTCATAGAAGTTATTGCATTTTTTGATGAAGCATGCCAAAGCTATTTGATACTTATCATTATTATTCATCTGGCAACAAAGCATTTCCAACTATACATGCAGGAGGCTTTGACATTCTTCACCCAATTATTATATTATTGCTTGTGCATGGTCTTGTTTTTATAGATATAATATACATAAATATTTTTATTTTTTTATTTTTTAAAAGATGTATCTCTTTTTTCAACACCATGTTTTTATTGTGAAGAGTAAAGTAATGTAAGTATTGGCTGTCTTTGCATAAAATTGTGATTTTCAATTGCAGTGCACATGACAAGTAAAGGTATTCCCAACAGATCACGGCTCATTTGTTTCTTAATCATAAAAAAAACGTCAAGTGATCAAAAGATGATTTCACTTCACTGTTGATTCTATTATTCTTTTTTTTTTTTTAATTTGTTGATGTCGGAATGCCTTTTTTATCTTTTGTTATTTCATTTCATTTTGATCCGAAGGTTGCTCGTCGTTCACATCACGGACTAACGGATGGTTTCTGTGTGTTCTTCCAGTGTAAAGGCGGCGCCACCGGTGGCGGCGGCGGCAGCGGCTCAGAACGCGGCCGATATGACGAGGAACTGAACGAGATCCACGTCCGGGACAAGACCTTCCTCAACATGACCAAGGACAAGAGCACCAGCGGATGGGGGGCGTCCTTGCAGCAGCAGCAGCCTTCACAGCAGCAGCAGCAGAACCAACAGCAGCAGCAATCCGGATCGCCGCCCCACCCGACTTTCTTAGCCACTTCCAACGCCAACACGACGACGGTCGCCAACACCACCTCCTGCTCCTCCTCTGGCGGAGGCACGGGCGTGGGCGTGGGCGGCAGCAGCCTAGGGGCCGCGCAGCCCAGCGTCGTGGCCGTTAGTAAGCCGAACTCGACGACCACGGTCACCACGGCCATTATCAATTTGCCCACTCCATCGCCGAACGGCGACAGTGACTTTCCGGCGCCCAGTTTAGGCGTGTCGTCCCCCTCCAACCAGGGTGTGTTAAGAATATCCTCACTTTAATCCGCATAATACGAGACAATTGCGAGTCACGAAAACGGAAGCGTGAGAAAAATACGATGAAAGTCATGCAAAGACTTCTAAGAGAAAATAAATAAATATACCGTAAATAATGTAAAAAAAAAAAAAAAAAAAAAAGACCTGATGCCATTGCACTCGGCTGATAAGTTCTAATGAGAAAATATTCAAGTGGGAGAACATTCTTTGGCCTTAGTCCATGTGTTAGTCATTAATAAGAATTGTGTAGTGGAATTATAAAAAGTATATAAATACATAAATATATATATATACATATACATATATCACCTTCATCAATTGGTTATGTAAGAACTACGCGGAGTCTGTCATTCCCAGTTGATTTGCCCAATTCTATTTCATCAAAGCTATTTAAAAAAAAAATAAGGTTGACCTAGAAGTATTTTATACAGTTCCCTGTCATGTCTTCATTCGTTTTGTATCCTGCACATTTGTAACGACTGAGTAACCTACACACATACACACATACACACACACACACACACACACACACACACACACAAATTAAACCCGGTCATCCCTGCTGATTACCAGGAGTTTTTCCTATTCACATATATTGAAAATTTTCTGATAGATTTATCAGTTTTTATCAATAATTAATCATTTCGACATCCCACCAATTACCTCATCTTCGTCTTGCCATAAAAAACGACATCACCGCAATCTGTTTCCTACATGCATTCATTCGTATATTCATACATACATACATACATGTATGTATATATATATATATATAATATTTGTATATATGTATGTATGTACATATATATGTCTATATATACATACATCTATGTATGTATATGTGTATATAGGTATGTATACAAGAATATTCTTCAATTCAAAATCCATCTTCATCGAGATAAAAAAAAAGTGTACGGATTTTTCTAAGGTGTAATATTATCTCCTTGCTATCTCATTTGCCACTATGAATTTCACGAGGTAAGAACACTGATATATATAGACATATATATACGTACTGAATATATATACGGATGTATATATGTGTATATATGTATATATATGAATAGATCCGTTTTGTTACGACCTCTTTTCCCTTGATTTTTCTATGTGATGGTTTTTCATGTAGATACATCCATCGATTCTTATTGTTTTAAGTAAGAGATTCTCTATGATATCCCTTTGATACCTTTGTATTTGAAAACATGTAATAAGCATAATGGATGACAGAGTGCCAGATCCTCTGCTATAATTATGAATAATTATGAATAGAGTTATGATTACTATTGATAAGTGTGCGAGAGAAAAAGGGAGAGTGCGTTCAAGGAGCTCGTCTCTTTTTTTTATTGATTTATTCATTTTCTTGTGATGTGCTGCAATGCATCTGCAAGCGCGCAGACCTTCGTGTGTGTATATATGTACTTGTCCTCTGTGTACGTGCATTGGGAAAATGCAGGTGCAAGCAGCAGCAGGCGTGAGTGACTCGGCTTCCAGGCACTGATGGATTATCCTAAGCCTCCAAGGTATATTGATAGAACAAAAAAAAAATAACTGAATTTTTCTGATGTGATGTTAATACTGTTGTGAATTTTTTATTCTTCAAGCTTAGTGTTAAGAATATTCAGCACATTTTGGACTATCAAATGTATGTTTTTCGTCACGATCTCACTTGAAATATAGCCCGCATGATTAACAGGACTCTGTACCCCAGATGCTTTTTTTTTTCATCATTTATATGCAGATATAATATTTATGATACCTGATACGATATGATTTGGATCGAACGTTGTTCGTAAATTCATGAGACATATTTTTGGGGTGGGGGGTGGAGGACGGGGAGGGGGATAATACATCAAAACGTTTTAATGAGTTTTTTTGCGATTTTTTTAATTAGACGAATATTTTTTTTTAAACTGAGTAAACTCGGTCACAGTGGCAAAAAGTGACAAAAAATAAAACATTGGTAGAACATGGTCACGAGGTCAGTTTCTGAACTTGAATAATAATATTTTATTTTTATTTTGAAGAAATCTTCGTCAAATCCATTCACCTTGATATACTATCGAAACATTTTTCGAAAATAAGAGTAAGGAGCGATCGTCACAAAACATAAGTACAGCAATATACAAAGCAGTCTTAATTTGTCGAAGAATTTACTTATTTGGCCTCAAGAATTATATACAGTACATAGTAAAAATAAAACACTGAAAATCTATCTCATTTCAAGACAGAAGACTTCGATGAATGACAAAATTACCGAAACTGAGATTGCCAAAAAAAACCATCCGCCTCCATTCAGATTTTCAACAGATTTGATTCCAAAAAGACACATGAGAGACTGAAATAATAATAATAATAATAATAATAATAATAATAATAATAATAATAATAATAATAATAATAATAATAATGTGCCTCCCACTTTTACCTAAAATTTGTGACGAACGACAACCTGACAATTACTTCCAGTTCTATTGAGGTGTAAATCCCCCCCACCCCCCTCGTTTTGTTCAATATGAAGCTTTCCATTAAGTTCTTTTAAGAAGCTAAAAATGAGTTCAAAAAAACGTACGAGGGATGTCTCTTAAATTCAACAACAACAACCAAACAGGTTTATAAATGAGAGGACATACACTGGAATTATCATATTACAAAAAAGATGAAAAACAGGGTGGAAAAAAATCACAAAAGGACGATAAACAAGAGGTTGGGAAATTGGGTATAACGAAGAGTAACATGAACTTAGTTTCCATTCCAATATGTACCCCTTTGAGTAGAGCGAAATGAACGAATCAACACGAATAATCAAAACTAAAAACGAGGGTAATTTTTAAGCACCAACACCTAAGTTTCGAAAAACCATTTCGACGTTAACGTTATATTCCGTTGCTGTAAGAAGCTCATTCTCCTCTAAGCATAAGCGATAGAGTTCAACTCCAATCTCGTGTGACGCCGTCGACTTACTATGTATATTATTTTGGTTGACTTTGCGTCATCTTACTAACGCGTTCGAGTACTGAGCATTCACGACGCAAAATCCCAGAGAAGCAGAGGAAACGGACTTGTTGAATGAACGATTTTGGCTTAATCATGGTGAATATGTCACGTTTGTCTTTTATATATTTTTTTTCATACTTCATTCCCACGGCTACTTTTGGAGCACTTTCATAGTGTTAGGAAATATTAGAATGTGCAGGGTCTGATCACAGTTGTGTCATTTTACATATATGAGTGTATCCATGTACATGTATATACACGCATATACATATACGTGCTTATACTGTATATATAGACAGCTTATTTCACTTAAGGTTATTATACAAACACCAAAGTTTATACACGTATTTATACATTCTAATAATTCATCAGTTCATTATGTAAATGGATAAATTAACGCAATATTATAATATATATATACACATGCGTGTGCGGTACATACATAGATATAAAGATATGTATATTTATACACGCAAGTGTAGGAACGCCAAAATATTAACTTCTTATTTCTAACTTAGAAAGAAATATTTACTACTGAAGATTCTCCCAAATTTCGATTTACATTACACACACAAGTCATTTTTTCACGCTGCATACCACGATTGCGTAAGACTACCTCCTACTCCATACTTGGTGTGCTAAACTTGGATATTGTTGTACTTAAAGAAAGTTTTACAGCTATGCAATGATTTGTTAACTATACGATACCTCCATATATAAGGCAGATCCCACGTACCACTCTTCTGGCAAAGATCTTGTTACGGGACGACAACTCTCCTCCAATTACAGTACGACCCTTCACGCGAAGAAGGATAACAACGTCCCCCTCTCTCTCTCTCTCTCTCTCTCTCTCGTCTTTAAACAGCCTCGACTGACTCTGCACAGAATAGCAAGACCACATCTCTGTACATCATGGAGACACTCACACATCCACTACTTCTAAACTACGCTTTTTCAAAGTTGGTTCCTTGGTGGGGAATTTCCATTTTTAGAGAGTGAGACTCTCAGTCCACTCGACGAAACAGACTCACCGAGAGGGCCACTTCGGAAGACAAAGAATCTCTCCGATGGGAGGGTCAGCGTCGTGCTGAAATTGGGGGACACAGGTCAGGTGTAGTAGTCTACCTACGTAGTTTGCGTTCGCCCCGACACTCAGATGAAACAGTTATGTGCCAAAAAAAATAAACATAAACAAAAAGGTTGATAGTGACAAACACACGAAAACAGCACGCTTCTTCTGGCCGTTTATACTTGAAAGGGATTTCTATAAAAAAAAAAAAAAACACTTTGTTGACACAGAACTCAATGAAACGCTTTTTTTTCTCCTTTTCGTAACGAATGGATATGGGTGAATTGTAAATGACTTGTTGAAGTCCTCCTAACTGCGTGATCGTCCTTTTGGTTCTTTGCCATTTTATCAGCGTTGTACTTTTTCTTAGAGTAATATACTGTAGTTCATATTTCAGTCTTAAGTCACTCGAGAAATCAAAGTTATTCACATAAAAGTAGATTTAGCGCCAAAATTCTATCCTTGCAAAAAACCGAATAGATAATACTTATTCCAAAGATATATTGCCATGGATCGTCTCTGCAAAGCTTTAGAAAATACTGACTAATGATCCAGCAAATCTATCGGTCTGGTTCGTCTCTGTCACCTTTCAAACGATCTTACTAATGTCCTCTGTGGATAACTGTTCATCCTAAACCGCTGTACTGTACTTGTCTTTCTGAGTGCCGTCTTTGGGACAGTTTCAGGGAAATTCTGGTTAAGATAACTTCTGTTCTGAGCTTAACTGACTTTGTCAGTAATTGTAGGTTAAAAAAATCTACATTTTTGCTTGCATTAGGTCAAAAAGTGCAATGATTTCATCTAAAAGAAATTAGAGCATGCATTTTCTGTTCTGGATAAGGATTTTCTGAACAACCAGCTCCTGGGGAATATTTTGTGAATGAAAACTAACAAGTATCATTCCACTAATAAGAGTCCTGTTTCAACGATAAAGATATTGTCTTTTATATTATAAAAGTTCTTTATTAAAGCTGAACTGCTAATTTCCCTGAGAATGGCCCAAAATGACACAAGTATTAAAAATGAACTTGAATTTCCTTCACGTCAAAATAAGATACTACTTATTAGAAAAAAATAATTGAATGTTGGAATATGAAGCTTAACTAATGACAAAATCTCCTGTTATTTAATATTTACAATCTTGGTGAAAAAACTGATCTCATAATTTGTACACCTTTATAGCTTACGCTTTGATTCCTTTATACTTTTCCGGTATCCAGTGCATCAAGTCAATTGCAAAAGTTATAGATAACCTTACATTTCACCGAGGTTTGACTGCACCGGAGAAATAATGAATATTTGATGAAAAGTACATAAACGTTCTCATAATTAGAAAAAAAACGGGAAAATTTCCACTCTTTGGTTTCATGCAAGTATTTTCATCTCTCATGAAAGAAATACAAGATGCTTACTGAAATTTATTTTCATGCTAATTATTTTCCAAGAGTGAGGATTTCAGTTCACAAAATAATAAGGAACAGTTACCATGTTGAAAAACTTGCGGCCCAAGATAGTCCTGAATTGGAACAAAAACGTTCTTGCCATGAAACTGTGTACAGAACTGAAAAACCGGGGCGTGTTCTGCCTCCTCTTCTGATAAACCACAAACTACAAGGAATTTTCATTGACATGATTTATTTTGTTGGGAAATTCAACGGCTGCTGTAAGGAAGGCTGTTGCAATGTTTAGTGCGTATAATTTCAACCTGCCTTGAACTGTATTTAAAGAATGACCATTCAACTTGTTAGCCCCTATGCACTTGCCTTATGAGACCTTCAAATACGCCTGGTACGCCTAATGTTAATTTAAGTAAGGTTTCTGCATCGTCATAACATCCACGTGAGATGTAAATGTATGATAGTCCCACCGGGAATTAATCGTTATTCTAGACATCTTGATCCTTTCCGAGATATATCGTGTTACTATTTGCCTTTGTTGATATAATATCTTTCCTCAAACAAAGTCATTCACATATTCTTATCTTAACGTTTCTCTTATTTTCCAGATAAGGTTATACAGAGTTCTGTTGGGTAGCTGTTACGTCAAATAATTATTATTTAAATATTTCTCTTCTTATGGAATTTCCACGTTTTCCAAGTATTGTGAAATAGATTTCAGTTCGGCTCTAATCCTGTCACCCGGGATTCCAGCTTATAAAGATAATGACAACTCAACTCTCTTATTCTTCTTCTTCTTCTTCTTCGTTCTGAATGAGAAACTTGGGAAGTTTCTGCGGCCTTCAATCAGCAATATCCTCGTATGATTGAACGACTGTGTCAAGCATCGCTCTGTCTTTCACTCCCCAGCCGTAGGGTTTTTCCTCTTGGCAAGCTGCCAACAAGGTTTCTCATTAGCACTCTTAGGATAAGGCGATTTCAAATAGCGGCGACAGTGTTCTCTCTATAGCCTTTTTTTTTCACGAGAGGCGAATGCGTTCTTTAGTGTGCTATTCCCGTTCGTTCCTTTTTCTTCCCGTCGTAGTTGGTACGCGACCATTTTCATTTTAGGGTTTAACGACATCGTATTTTTTTACATAGATACGCCACGACTCGCTGCTAATAATTATTATTATTGTCGTTCTTGATCAAAGGCGCTCCAGTAGTTCCTCACTTAAGATGGTATTCTCCTTCGTATGTTAACGATGGCGAGTGTGTAGTCCTTCAGAGGCTTCTAAGCTTTCGTATGCCGTTTAAAAAAAAAGACCAAATATAAATATCTATTATTTGATTTTGTTACGCCTAACGGGTCAACCCCGTTGGGCTTTAGTTAAGGCTAATGGTAGAGATTGATGGATTGCTATATATATAAATAAACAACTATCGGTTTTAAGATCATCATCACCACGCTCATCATCGACTCATCGTCAATCTCCTCATCACCTTCATCATCATCATCATCATCGTAGTCCTACACAAAGGGTCCTTTTTCAGATGTTGTTGTTGATATAAATGTGTTATGTTTTGCGTTGTTGATATTTTAGTCAGAGATTTATCACGTGACGGTTCTTGTATACGGAAATATAAGAAGAAAAAAAAAATAAAGAAAATTATTGATAATTATCGTACCGTTCGTTGTATGAAATGGATGAGATGATGACGACGTCATCGCCATCCTCGAAAGTTCTCGTTTATAAAAATGGATGACTAACATCCGTCTTCTTCCTTCTACTCCAGACTTTCTTTTCTGAAAGGCCTCTCCTGCCGGTGACCACCCCCCTAACCCCCTCCCCCATTCCTCTACACTCCCCCCTCCCGCTCCCACCCCCTGCACCTCATTCCAAGTAAATCCTCTTCAAGACCTTCTCGGCAAAAAAAAAAGTTAATAAAGGATGAAAGAAAGAAATGGATAAGATATAAGTCTGCTGTGCCATAATGAATGATTATCTTTATTTGACATAAAACAAAAACGTAAAGTATTGAATCCCAAAGTCAAGGACAAGAAGCTATTTGTTTTTCGCACAAGTTAACGCAATCCAGAATCATAACAACATCCGTTCCGCCTCTTTTTCTTTCCGTCGCCGATGCGCAGAGGCTTCCGACGTCATCCTTAGCGTTAAATGACGCAGAAACTTGACGACTGAGACGCCTCCCTTCAACACCTTCCTTACACCTGTCGGATGTGACATTTATATTTTAAGGACATTGAGAAACCCTCTGAGGTAATCGTTTACCTTTCGAAATTACATTTCGTCATCACAAAATTACTTTTAAGTTGATGAGTGTCACTGCAGGATTAGCAAATCGCCAAGTATAGTTATTTTCAGATACCACACAGTATTGAGGAATTTCACTTTTTTTCTTAAGTATTTAAGATTAGAGATTACTGACTGACTGATTGATTGCTTCATTTATATATAGACTGGCGTCACAACAACTTTAAAGATTAGAGAGCGCCGCAGAACTAACGCTGCTGACCATTGGTCCTTGTCCAATTTATTGTCTTTGGTTGCCTTTCTGGTGTAAGTGAATTTGTTCCTTCCGATACTAATGAAAAACAAAAAGAAAAAAACGAAAAAAAAAAATACTATACCAAAAAGATGTCCCGTTGGGAGACACCGAAAATGTTGTCCAGAGTCACAGATGAAGAATGTTTCGCATCGGTACTGCAATGCGGAAATAATACATACGTATATTTTTGAGTCAATAATAAAAACCTTAAGAGTAAATTCACGTAACATCTGACCTTGTCGGATATACTCCGTGAAAGACAGATAAGATATCTTTGTTGACATCGTTCTTTTCTAATTTTATTTTCTCTGGTCTTGGTGTTGATTAGCTCGCGGTTGTTAGACCCGCGTCTCCTGATGATTGTTTTCCAAAGAGAATAGGGACAGAACTGGTGCGGATTCTGACATTTCGCGAAGCGAGTTCAGCAGCAGAGTTGTTGCTCTGATAAGACGTTCATATAAAACTCCCCCAGGATATCATACTCATCATTAGCCCTATGTGACCTTACTCTCCTCTACTGTACCTATACATGGCTGTTCTTAACTGTACTTCTAGACTGTATGGCATTACTTGATAGTCTTAAAATGAAATTATAGTGAATCTGAGAGGCTGATTAAACAAGAAAAAAAAAAGCGTGCAAATAAAGCCATGTCTTATATTTACAAAATATACACTTAAACTTGCAGTGGGATGATGCATCTGTATATAAATATATTCGTATAGTTAGGCTCTGAATACTTTTGTCAGGCTTTTCATTTTCATTTTAACTTTTTTCGTCTTTTTAAGAATCAATAACGTATTCCAAGCCACTCAATCAGTTTTTCCAAAAGGTCAGTTTTTTGAGTGTTTGATGTGTATCCATGCTTAACAGAATCAAATGTTCCTCGAAGAAAAAAAAATACGAAAAAAAAAATACGAAGCAAGTTCCGGTCAATATGAATTTCTTTCGCTCCTTTACTTTTTGGTCGCTTTTTTGAGGGGTTTCGTCGGTTCCGATTTGGTTCCTTTTCGAAACCTGCCACACGGCCTCTTTGTGTAGAAAGCCATCAAAGGTAGTCGCAGCATGCATTAGAAGCAAGTAGATGTAAAGTAGCCGCCTTGCCTCTCCACCCGAATGGATATAAGGTGATGGTTAAGTCTTGGGAAACTGTAAATCACACACACACACACACACAAACACACACACACGGACTTAAAGCTGAACTTTCAGAGCGCGTGAATACATTCTCTCTCTCTCTCGTTTTGTACATCTGAACACCAGCTTGTTCACCCGATGTTTATTCATTTCTCGTGTAAATAATGTAACAAACATTTTTAGTAGGATTTTGGATGTTCGGACATCACCATTCTTTTAGGAACCCTTAGTACTATGTCCTGTGGGATCTGATGATGCTATCATCTGTCAGATTTGTTTCGCGATTTTTTTTATTTTTATTTTTCGCTCATCATGCTTCGTTCATCATGCTTGGCTCTAAGTGCAGAAGAAAATGTTCAATCTGTAATTTCAGAAGAAAACGTTCAGTTTGGAAATTGTTGTAAGGGAAACCGAGCATTGGTTTTATGTTTCCAAATACATATTCCTTGAGTTTGTCTTCTGAAGTCCGTATGATAAGTGACTTCTTCCTATTGCCTTGATGGTACCAGTTTTAATGAACATGCCCAGCTGTATATTAAAATAAAATTTCCAAATACTCTAGAGTTAAGGTAATTACTTGCAAGATCAACTGAAATTCTATTATTATTTTCTTGAGGATTCTGACTGGATTTAATCAATCATCTGACTGTATGATCCAGCGTAGACCAGCCTAGTACGATACTATGTTGGGGATCAACTCGATAGGATTCTGTAGAATTCTCCTTTCCAATACTCACGCGATTCGTACGTCGATAATCGTAATCGCTAATTCTTTCGTATGTTATTAGGCTTTATCTAAAAGAGCTGTAATGCTGTGTTACAAGAAGCTACAGTTATGCATTTAAAAACGTTACTCGGATCTTTTTCATTGTAAATATATTGAACACCGAACCTTGGAAATATAATATAAAATATTTATCATTCCTTCTTTCATGAATACGACACCCTTTCCTTCAGCAATTCAACTCGAAATGCAAAATCTAGACCTAATGAGGCTATTGTCTGGATTTTTGAAAATGTTTACTTAAACCTTCCTGTCCATACATTTGGTCATCATACAAACACTCGTATGATGATTCCTTTTGGTTTGCACTGAAGTTTAATGTGTAGACATTAAGCATTATGAATGGAATGGCTTAATGTTCCTTTAAGGGAATACATAAGCATTATTAATATACATTGTGTTACTAATATAAATATCAAAGGTGCTTATTAAGCCCCTTTTTTATTAAAAACTAAACTTTAATTAGATTTGAGGCGGTTTATTACTAACGAGGACATGCTACCTCTTTACCTGAGGGTTTTTGTTGTTGTACACTTAAGAGATTTCGCTTATCACACGCGTGAAGACGCCTCACTGCGCTTAATATTTGTACAGATATCTCAAGTATATTCCGGGATTTACCGATTGATAGACTTGTGGTTACTAAAAACTGGCGTCACAACATCTAGGTTATTGACGCCGGTATATTCCCGGACGATTGCATTATTATCTGAAGGAGTATGTCTGCTCTAGTATCCTTAATGGTTTCGTTAATTTCACATAAACAACTTTCAAACGCCCTCAGATATCAGAAGAGCATGAATAAAATTAAGACATTATTAGTACGGTAAGGTTGATATCCTCCATTGCAAAGTATAAATGTTTCCAATTTGGCTTCAAAATATGTAAATTATGTTTCTTCTGAGATGGACTGAGTCAAGAAATGGAGGGTCAGGTCAGTTCCATTAGATTTCCTGACCTCCAGCTTCGTTTCCTCAGATTTTCATGATCAGTGGAAGTGTCAAACGCTTTATTTCATTCCGTTATGCAATTAGCTGAAAAAAAAAAGTCAAAGGGAAGTCTGCAGCAGCTGGGTGAAGCAACAAAATCTCAGCCGCCCCGTCACTCAAGAGTGACACATGATAAAACTAAGTGTATAAAAAAACTTACAAAAGAGACGATTCCGGGCTTGGATAGCAGTCTCTCCTTCGAATCCGACCTTTCATTTCTTCAAGGTTACCATCTGTGAATGGGTGCCACAGGTCAAGATCAGCCACGGGCGTTTCCTACAATGTTGTTGACATTAATTCCAAACGTTATATGTTTGGGTCTTTGCATTGCCTATCATATAGGCCAATGAATTTCTCTTTGTCCGTAAACAGTTGTTCAGTTGTTAAGGGCCACTTCTTCAAGTGGAGGGTTCAAACTGGTCTGATAGTGATATATAGCGACTTTTGAAATGTCTTTTTGTGTGACGGTGTTCGGTGTTCTAGTTTTACTGAGAAGTCTCTCTCTCTCTCTCTCTCTCTCTCTCTCTCTCTCTCTCTCTCTCTCTCTCTCTCTCTCTCTCTCTCTCTCTCTCTCTTTGTGAAGAAAAAAACGAGAAACCTTAGCATGAAGCTAAATGAATCAGTACACCTATCATCTTTTATCTTCAAGTTTTACAAGGCATACACACCGTGGTTTGTATGTGATTCACTTTTTATCTTTAAACTACACACTTCTTTAATGCCTAATGAAGAAGCTTTGTTTTCATTATCGTTATCATAATACCTTTCTGCAGGTCTGCTGTAGATGTTAAAATATATTCAAAGTATCTGCTCTACTTGGTTACGTCATCTGGCGTCGCAAGACTGCTGTCACAAGCGCCGGCGTTCTGACTTTTGATTTTATTTTACTTGTCAGCTTCGTGTATGTGTTCGTCCGTTTAAATGTCCGTTGAACGCATTTCAGATCTCTGACATATCTCCTGCCTTTTGTACAGTAACGTTTGCTTGTCTCCTCCGTATGATCAGCCGGGTCCCAAACTGATTTCTCTTATGGTTACTCTTTTAACTAAATACGATTAGTGAAGATTATTATTATTACATTATTATTATCATCTTAGGATAGAGATATTTTGCAGCGGTGTTTTATTCACTGTGAGTGAGATAAGACAGCAGCATCCTAAGGTCGCCCCTTCAACTGCTTGCGATTTACAAGGTTGAAAGGATCTGCCAAAAATAAAAAAAAAATATATATATAAAAAAAATACAGAGCGATTTATACATTCCAGTTGAACTGATATATAGGCATAGCTTGTCGATTGATGATGATAATTTTTAGGCGTGTTGGGTGTGGTTGTGTAATATTATTGCTTTTTGCACCTGCCAGTTTATGTTCCTACTCCCTACACTGGTCGAGGACAAAATATAAATGATGCAATTGTAGGTATATTGACGTCATGAATTTCGACCATCACTTTTAGGTGGTGACTCATTCGTCGCTTCGAGGACTCGGTCGGTATTTCCAGGTGGTAATCCATGCTGTAGTTGACTCCAAATACTCACTGAGAGTGCCATTAAGACAAAACAAAATAAAGCTTCCTTTCACAGAGCGTGTTTAGTGTGTCAGTTTTTTGCTATATCTCCCATCCTTTTCCTGGGGCCCCAGCAAGAGAACGTTTGATATGGGACGAGAAACTTTTGCTCTTGTTTCATCACCAAAATCATTTGTCCCCCTAAAGAAAACAGGTACATGAACAGCGGACTGCCGATGTACTCTTTAGCGCGAGCGTACAGAATAAGCGTGGTTTAACCCACATAGGCCTACCCTCTCAGCAAAGTGCAAGACAGAAGACAAGTCAAAAAAAAAAAATCATACTTTTAAATATTCATATTGTACTAATAAGTTAGTATTAAAACTACTGCACCTTAGAGGCAGGAGGCAGGCTGTAATTAAAAAGGTAATAAAACGTTGACTAATAGAGAAAAAAATGTAATCATTTGTCGTCTTTCACTTTTAGTTTTAAGTTCTCGACTTTCATCTCATAAAATCCATATTGTCTTTAACTTTTTTACCTGCGTGTAAATGTCTCCCCCAACAATGTTGTTCCGCGGATTTTCTTGAAAATCTCAGCTGCGGGTGGCTGACCAAACCACCTCCGCAGAGCCATCACTCTTCCCATGTGGATATAGTACGACCCTCTGCAAAAAACCATCACTCCCATGTGGATATAGTACCACCACCCCCAAATCACTTGCAATCTCTTTTTTGGAATGTTATTTTCAGACGGCGATGATGATGTCTGCCGACCTTTAGCTACGATTTCATGTTGACAGTAACTTGTTATTGTAAATATTTTGATTCTGTATGTCTATACACAATAAACACATTCAAAATGACCTTTGGAATGATTGAATCACCAACTGCGTAATTCATTAAGTTCGAAGAGGAGTGGCTTTGGACAGTGTCTGCAAATTTATTGAGTGGTAAAGCTATAACTGTGATTTTAGAGCGATTGGAAACAATCGCAGTTTTGGTACGGTTTGTCTTGAAGTCCCGATGTGAATTTCAGTGAAAACAAAAAAAATAGGTGAAAATTGTTCGATTGCCCAATCTTTCAGGTGAGGAATGTGCTGTAGGATCATGCATGGCGAAGACCTTGAAATTTCACTCCTTTTATATAGAGCATGAATTATTACCCCTCTGCTTCTCTTGGTGGCTCTTGTAACTGATTATTCACGTAATTATCAAAATAATGTTAAAACCTAAAGAAGCTAGCAATAAAAGATATTGCATCCAGGAAGCTAAATATTACTAAATACAATTATTAAGAATCATGTGAGCATCATTTTCAAACGGCCGATTAAAATAAATACATGCTTACAGACACGCATACACAATAACACATACATGCACACATATATGTGTATATATACAGTACATATAATGTACGTATTTATGTATGAATGCATATATAAAATTGTGTTGATACAAATAAATCCAGACTAATTAACGTCACACCCTATAGTTAATAAAATATCCGTATCCGTGAACGTTAATTAATATCTCAGGGTTCACAAACCTCTAAAAACTTCCAATAGAGCTGCTACATACAACGTACATCCTATTACGGCCATTACGTACATCAAAGGTGTAATTCAACATACATGTTCTCTAGTACTCACATAAATCAGCAATTCTAATCTGATAAGTAGATGGTATCAATGGTGACTATAATGCACACAAACAAGCAAACGTAACCTCACCCACACACTCCACACACACACACATATATATATACAGTATATATATATATATATATATATATATATATATATATATATATATATATATATATATATATTGTATATATATTATATATATGCACACATATATATATACATACATATATATACATATATATATATACATACATACATATATACATACATACATATATACATACATACATATATATATACATATATATATATACATACATATATATATATATATATATATATATATATATATATATATATATATATATATATATCCCAAGTATTTACGAGCTTTCCAAGGTGTAATACTGTATCATTAAAACGGTAAAATCCCTCGTTTCCCTTGTATTTAGTTAGGAAGCTTAATAAAGATAAAAGAAGAAGTAAAATGAAACCTCAGTTCACAAATTAATAATACAGATATTTTTTGGTTAATGGGAAGACTTCTGAAAACAGCGAACTTGAAAGTGGTTTTGCAAAAACAATGTAAATATAGGCTGAAATAAATAAAATACACTCCGTAAAACAGATGCTACATGTTTATTCAAACTAGTGACAGCTCATTATCCTGTCCAATTATGCCACAGAATGCCACACTTTTAGACACCATTCTGCAGAATATTTAAAGAACAAACAACTCTAATTCTTCTAGGTCAATGAGCACTGAACTCCCGATATCTCTTTCACTTTCTCCTCCCAAATCAAAGTCGTAGGCCTTTCATGTCAAAATCTTAGGTCTTAGGCTTCGGTTACCTGCATTAAATTCCTCCGTTGGCCAGCTAACAAACCAATGGCACACGTCTTACAAAAAAAAATCAATAAGTGTCTTAGCAAAAACAGAGGAAATCCCTAACCAGTTATGAAAGCGTCTTAGCAAAAACTGAGAAAATCCCTAACTAGTGATGAAATCATCTCTCAACACAATACCTATGACAAGAATTCAATACACGTCTCTCAGAAGGAGGCCTAACAGAGTCAGCGCACATCATTTCTGAGAAAGATTAACCTAAGTATACATGTTAACTGTAAAATACGAACATGAACTGAACTACTAAAGACATAAGACAGCTGTCGAGCATCATTTTTCTGTAACAACTTCACTACAGATTCTGACGACCTTTACAGATTTTGCTATTTGGTTTGGCCTGCAAGGATACTCTAAAGTTTCTAAACGCATTTACTAGAAAACTACAAGGGATTTCCAGCAGCATTAAGCCTTACCTTTCCCCCAAACAATACATCGACAACTCCAACTAGAATTTCTCAGCTTCCCTTGATATTGTTAACTTGGCATTTTACTTGAACAAGTGTGCCTTGGAAAGCTTGTTTATATTCGCAGACTTCATCACCTACCACAAAGACCCAGCGCATTCTAATATGCTAGCCCTTATAAAAACTGCTACGCAAAAATTCCCAATGAAATCAGCACTTAGAATTCAAAACCAGAAGAATACACTGAAGTACATATATCTTTATACCCACTGATTCTACCTAGGAATGGAATGGAATGGAATATAGAATGTATGCCAAAGGCCAAGCGCTGGGACCTATGAGGTCATTCAGCGCTGAAAGGGAAATTGAGAGTATAACGGTTTGCAAGGTGTAACAGGAGGAAAGGAGGAAGACCTCGCAGTTGCACCATGAAACAATTGATAAGAGAGGGAGGACAGCAAGATGGAAGAAAGGATATGAATGGAGGTACAGTAAAAGGAATGAAAAGGGTTGCAGCTAGGGGCCGAAAGGACGCTGCAAAGAACCTTGAGTAATGCCTACAGTGCACCATGTGAGGTGCACTGACGGTACTACCCTACTACGGCTACTGCTTCTACCTAGCCCATTACATTCGGTAAGCATCATTCAATAACGGGAATCCTCCATTTGAATCCACATCACAGAAACATTTCCTGGTGTGAAAACTATTTAATGGTGCTCAAGAAAAACAATGAATGTTAATGAAGTAAACCGCTCTTAATGATGAAGAAAACTTTAAAAACGTTTACTTTTGGAAGAATCAGTTTCTGTTTCTCTAAAAGCCTTCAGAGCTATCCATTTTATTGATGTTTTTTTTTTTTTTAAATAGCGAAATTAAGTTGTGGAATAAGCACTGCGGGTCTAAAAAGTAGGCTTCAATCTAGAGCTAAACTGGTCAGAGTCTGTAGCTAGAAAATTGCCACTTACAAAATCCAAAAGGAAAAGGAAGAAAAATAATGAAGAGGGTAATGTCGCTGTGGACTATGGAACTGCACAATCCAAAGAATTTTGCCAAACAAGTACACTATTAAGTGAGCATGAAATAAATTTCGTCTGAGGAATTTTCACAAAGAAAGATATACATTTACTAAAAGATGAACACGACAAGGCTACAGAATCTAAGGAATTTTGCCAAAAAAAAAGGAAATATATTCATTTAAAGGCGGATAGGACAACTATACAATTAAAGGAGCTAATGAATCAAGTGTCATTGACGATACCAGAGATGAAAATGTACGAATGAAGTGTCTCATATTTGAAGTCCACGTCCGTGTTTTTTTAACAGAATATTGAAATGACTGAAAAATTATTACGGACCCCAACACCAAAACCCCAACCTTCCACAGCAAAAAAAAAAATAATAATAATAATAACAAAAAATTAAAAAATTATGCGTCGAAGTTTTTTCGGCGCAATCGAGTTTTCTGTACAGCGTATAATGCTGTATGAAACTCTCGATGTGGCGCAGTGTGAAACTCTCCGCCATGACCGGGCAGCGCTCAGTTGCTCCCCTGATGCCGTCATGTCAAGATGCGTCGGCGGCTGGACTTCTAGCGGTGCCAGAAGCACGATCCATGGCTAACCTTAACCCTAAATAAAATCAAAACTACTGAGACTAGATGATTGGAGGGTGAATGATCAACATACCAATTTGCAGCCCTCTAGCCTCAGTAATTTTCAAGATCTGAGGGCGACAGAAAAAGTGCGTACGGACAGACAAAATCATCTTAATAGTTTTCTTTTACAGAAAACTAAAAAGATTAATAAAAAAATATTTTCTTGGTGAAAGGATGACTCCTTTGGGCAACTGAAGGTGTCGCTAATAGTTTGAAATTATCTTGTCACCTTGTTAGGGCCTGAAAGATCCCCTTCGATAAATACAGTAAATAAATAAGTTAATATATAAATAAATAAATGAAATTTGTCTTGATAATCAAAAAAACTTTTCATCTGAAAAAACATCATTTTAGTTTGAGGGGAAAAAAGTCAGTTCGCTGTAAATTTTCATTCATAAAGCTTCAATGGATTTTAGGCAAAACAAAGCAGAACAAATTACAAGTAAAAAATGCCCTGAGGTTTCTTCGGCGCAATCGAGTTTTCTGTACAGCCGCTACAGCGTATAATCAAGGCCACTGAAAACAGATCTATCTTTTGTTGGTCTCGGTATAATGCTGTATGAGCTATCCTATATCGTTGCCAGAAGCACGATTATGGCTAACTTTAACCTTAAACAAAACAAAAACTAATGAGGCCAGAGGGCTGCAATTTGGTATGTTTAATGATTGGTGGGTGGATGATGAACATAGCAATTAGCAGCCCTCTACCCTCGGTAGTTTTTAAGATCTGAGGGCGGACAGAAAAAGTGCGGACAGAAAAAAGTGCGGACGGACAGACAAAGCCGGCACAATAGTTTTCTTTTACAGAAAACTAAAAAAAGAATGTAAGAAATGGTAACTTATTTGCTTCCTCTTCATTCGTGCCCAACATTGCCAAGTTTCCACACGACGTAAAAAGATGATGATATTTACAGGTAAAATATTTTACAAAACGTATTATTTTAAGAAAAGTTAAAAGTAATTCACAATTATAGAGAAAAGGAAAAAGTGGAAATTGTTCTACTTTCTAAGAAGGAGAGCTTATTATAATTCACTCATTACAAATTCCAAAATCCTAGCTAAACTAATACCAGATTTTCGGTTGAAAGTTCCAAAGCGTGCAAACGACAATACTAAGATTCCCCTAAAAGAGATATATATACACACTCTGCTATTACACAATAAAATAAATTTTTTCTTCCAAAAAGGATTTAGCTTCTGCACAGCCTTATCGGTTCTACACTATAGTTTTTCCTCAAAAAGACATACACTCAGTAATTAAGCTTCGGAAGTAATAAATTTGCTAAAAGGTTATGCGCCACCTTAGCGATTTTACATGGGAAAAAAAATTAAAGTTAAAAAAAAAAAGTAAAAGTAAAAGCAGAAGGAAAAGAAAAGGTCTGTTTTAGCGATATTCCCCCCAAAAAGTGAAGGAAAGTACAAGTTAAAACCCTGAAACAGAAATGATAAAAGGCAAGAAAATGATAATGGTCAACGAATTACGAGATTTTAAGGAATGGCGCAACGTGAAGCTAAGCTTTTAATTTCAAAACTAGGATGACGTAAAAACAAAAGCGTTCACCCACAAGTTTTAATTAGATGAGTAAAACCAGCAGAGGAAACCTCTCGTATTCGAAAGGTACAACAAACCCAGGATACAAAGGATACACATCCCCTTTATCCGCTGCTTCAGCCTGCGCTGTATTCTGACGCATCTGAACAAACGCCTTGAGAGAATCTTACGGAAGAAAGAGGAACAAAAAAAAAAAAAAAAAAAAAACAGGCAAAGGAAAAGCCGCCTATAACTTTGCTGTTGTACGCGTGGAGGGCCATTACATCAACTTTAAGAGCCAAGATACTATATACAACGGCCCCACTTCGGGAGAGAGAGAGAGAGAGAGAGAGAGAGAGAGAGAGAGAGAGAGAGAGAGAGAGAGAGAGAGAGAGGTTCTTATGTATAAATGAGAAACTATCAACACGACTGTTTCCTGCATCTTGGGATAAAGGAGGAAATTTATACTGGCTAATCCGAAAGATTTCCATTTCTTTCAGAAAAGGCCGTCTACGAACAAGATAAGTGTAATACATGCGCACAAACAAGCTGTAATTTATATATATATATATATATATATATATATATATATATATATATATATATATATATATATATATATATATATATATATATATATATATATTATATATATATAGTGTATATGTTAAAATAGCCTATTTTAAATTTTGTATATATACATATATATAGTTATATATATTTGTGTATATATATATATATATATAATATATATATATATATATATATATATATATATATATATATATATATATATATATATATATATACATATACATACATATATATTCTACATATATGCATATATACACAATTTAAAAATTAGGCTATCTTAACCTAACATTGTAATCAATATACTTCCACCTATGGGGATAATAACTCTAGAAAACTTCGATGGCGCTCTCAAAATTCAAAAGGGTAGGAAGGATTAAGGTGAACGCGTAGAACTCGCAACTGATTAAATCTGTTGTGATTAGCTGGAAACTTTTTATCTACTGTGATTTAGAATTTCAAGAATAACCTTGACCCGTATCGAGTGAATATAAGAACTATAGTCTTTATATATGACATTTTAGAGGACAGCGTTAAAAATAATCAGTAAAAAAAATCCATAAGCGTTATTAGACGTCATGCGTAACAATTAACGAGTTAACTTCACCACCCCCCCAAAAAAAAAAAAATTATATCAGAATTTACTACAGCTTGAAAGTACTTAACATCTGAAATGTTAGGCATCAGCTCGTCCGCCCCTTACTACTCCCCACTACCCGCCTACTTGCCCACACAACAAACAACACTCACTTCTTACATGTACACAATACCCATGCTAAACATTACGCAGGGCAATAAGGCCACCATCATTCTTACGAAAATTAATACTGACATCACGATCAAACGTGTCAATTATGACGTATTTCATGCAACACTTGATTCTGAAATCCCTAAAATACTACAAAAGAACCCTAATTTCACATATATAAGTTACGCCTTCTTTCAAAAGGATTGGTATATTGTTCGATTTTTTCTTAATGTTACTATTTATAATTCAATAATTAACTTTCTGGTTTGGTGATGCAAATTCCTAGTTGTTCGTAATCTTCCACAGTTTATTTTTACCTGCATGCGATTCTTAAAGGAAAAAGGAAAGCCCAAAGATGACTAAAAATGCTAGTAGGAATCAATCACTAAAGCATTTTTGAAAACAGACAGAGAATATCCCGAAACTTCACACCCCCAGAAAAAATAAGAAAGGCAAATACAAAAATGTCTTCGATAATTCAAGGTTCATTTCCCGATTGGTAAGATGTTAAAAAAACACTTAAGGAAGAGTGTTAAAAAAATACAAGATATAAGTATCGGTGTAATAATAAAAAAAATGTACGGCGAAACAGTTAAGGAAAAAACGGGAATACAGTTGAGAGACTTAAATGTCAAATTAAGAAGCCGAATCAAAGTATAAAATAAGCTATGACATCATTCCTTGCACTTCAACAGCTCAACTAAAAAAATCTTCAAGTCACTAATGAAGGCGTCCATAAGCATAAACAAATATTTTTTTCTTTAATTTATATAATTTTTCCTTTCACAGAACCACACACACACACACACACACAGACACACACACACACACACACACAAACAAAAAAACGTTATTTCGACACCATCATCAGAAGATTAAACCAAAACCTAAAGAGGTCCAAAACTAAACAGAAAGCACGTGAGATTTCCAAAATATTGTACATCAGTTACAAAGTATATGAGCATCCAGTCCACAAACAGAATCCGAAGGAAAAATAAGTATTCTCGCTAAAATCCCCGAAGCTCTTTTTATTCTTTTTTTTCTTTATAAGTAACGATATCGCCAAGTGTGAAAGCGAACAGCTGCTAATGGAGGCTTCTGACGCAGTCTTGATGTTTATGTCCACATTCCTGGGGCCAGTGAAGAGGTAAATTGCTGTATTACTCAGCTAAACTTGAGTAAAAGATATAAAAAGACGTTTATTCACGGAAATAATTCCCAGCAAATGAAGCCGATGAATGATGGAAACCGTATTTCTTTGCAATTGTCCCCGGATGTAAATATCATCCGGACTTGGTCATTAAGAAAAAATATCGAATCAGAAAACCTCATAAAAAGAGAAATGGAATACTTTAGAAATATTGTTTCTAAACCTTTGTCCTCCCAAAACGACGGCACAGAGATTTAATACATATGGAGAAAGCATTATGGCTATGTAAATAAAAAAATACAACAGAAAACTCTATTGCGCGTAATCTCCGGACCTCATCACACGTCAGGTGAAAAAAAGTATCTCATATGGATGGGAGGTGTACAATTAGAAATAATTGGAAGTGTCACAGGTAACCGCTAAAGATATGGAATATTGATCTTCAATCTGTTCTACCGTATCTACTGAACTAAGTCCTTTGGCCACCCGTCTTATACACATGGTCAGTGTATTTGACGCAAGAACATTTTAGAAAATTCCTGTTAATGCAAGAGACTTTTAAGATACAGACATATACTTGACATATTTCACCCTTTAAATACCATCAGCATAAAATGGGGCGTAAGAACACTTTTTAGCAATGTCAGCAGTTTAAATTATAAGGTAACCCTATAATTGAATAACAAGTCTATACGCCGATATGGGTAGCCCAAAAGTTTAGTTCACAACTGAGGCACGGAAATTTGAGCAAGACGGTTTAAGAAAGAGTACACAGAACAAAAATTAAGAATAAAAAAGCAGACATGCTGCTGTGACCGAACTGATTCTGTGAAACCTTCGGTGCCACATACAGCGCTCAAAGCACACTGTTGGTGATACCTACCTCTAGAGAGTTGTCAATTCCAAAGACTCATCCTTGAAGTAGTCTTTGTGGATAAGGCCTAAGGTCATTAAGGCAGATGTGGAAGACAGATTTCATTCTGAGGACTATTTATACTCTATTTCCTTGGTGACTGGCACAAAGCTAACTGACCGACTACCTGGCCTTTGTAAGTTCATCTCCATAGACAAATACTGTACAGCGTGATGAAATGGCTACAATAGTTGGCGTTTTCTGTATATCACAGGTAATTTACATACATAGTAAACTCTGACTTGGGTATTGTCATAGCAATTGTGGTTAATGTTTTGAATCGATGTGATGACGCTCCGATGAAGTTGATGATAACATACATTTCTCCATCAACTAACTGAGATCT
Organism: Macrobrachium rosenbergii; assembly: GCF_040412425.1. Classification (NCBI taxonomy): domain Eukaryota; kingdom Metazoa; phylum Arthropoda; class Malacostraca; order Decapoda; family Palaemonidae; genus Macrobrachium; species Macrobrachium rosenbergii. The sequence continues at coordinate 14,282,598 of NC_089756.1, forward strand.
TATTCACAGCTTACATTAACAGACGCAAAATGAGTAAAATATGGTAAAATAGGACGTTGCTTTTTTATCCCTACAAAAGTTCCCCAGAAGTGTTAGCTGCTTTAGTCAGAAGCCCTCCCTGAAAACAATGAAAAGGTACTGCTACCCCATAGAGAAGAGACAGATCACCAGTATCATTTATAAGTTTCCGTTACAACCAGCTACGTTTGTCACAGTCATAGCTCTCGGAAAATGTCTACAGCACCACAATAACCTTCACTGGATATCTGAACTCAGGACTCTCGCTACTCAAGTATGTCTGCTACCTTTACACCATCAAACATTAATTACCACAGTATGCACGCAACTGACATTATCTAACGCGCCTCTCCTCGTCGCACCGACTGATACTCTCCAAGGGAAGTCAGTAAAGGATTCTCAACAAATTTCTCCTAATTTTCATGATCAAAGTACCGTCAGCCACAGTACACTGGAATGCTTGCTTTATTTCTCATGGCACAATGCATCACTTTCGAAGGTAATATGGCTGGAATTGCTCTGCTTAAGAATAGTTCTCTGGGAACATGGAAAGCCTTTTCTTAACCCCACCAGATGCTGGCACACATTTCAGTGATGAACGGTGGGCCATGACTCGAACCATAGACCTAGAATACGCGAGATGAGTGTTGTATCGCTTAGCTACGATGTCCACTGCCCCACAAGAATATAATAATAATAATAATAATAATAATAATAATAATAATAATAATAATAATAATAATAATAATAATAATAATAATTATTATTATTATTATTATTATTATTATTATTATTATTATTATTATTATCCAGAAGATGAACCCTATTCACATAGAACAAGCCCTCAGGGGCCACTGACTTGAAATTCAAGCTTCTAAAGATATGGCGTTCATTCGAAACAAGTTACTGGAGGTAATGGGAAATACAGAACGAAAAAATAACTTATCAAAAACAGAAAAAACCAATTAATAAATTAACACATTAAAAAAAATGTAAATAAATTATTAAAATACAAGGAGAATAGTATTAAGGTGGTATTGCATTGCATCTTCGCTTGAAACTCTGAAGTTCTAATTGCACGACATCCTCTGGGAGGTTGTTCCACAGTCC
>NC_089756.1:14288725-14293725 GCF_040412425.1 Macrobrachium rosenbergii
TTTCTATATTAGACCATTCAGACTTTGACCTACACTTTCTCTCAGAAACGTCAAATGAAACTGAAACGCGTTCGTTAACACGTGCCAGAAACCGAAAACAGTTGCAGCTCTTTTTACGGTCTAAAATTAAAAGTGTGATAATTTAATGTTTGCATAGCCAACGGAAACTGTATCTTTAGTAGCTGCTGGCTAAGACCGATGTCAACATGTATGATATTTCCTTTTTTTTTTATTCGTTCAAGTGCTTATTTCCTCATTAATTAATTTGTTTCTCCTTCGTTTTTACCTTCGGAATTCACTATAGTGACTGCTTCGTGACGTTACGGTGACGTATTCCTTATAAAGTCGGTGAGTTCTTCATTGGAGGGGTGGGCTAGCACGCTGTTGGCCCAGCGTTCGACTCTCCGACCGGCCAATGAAGAATTAGAGCAATTTATTTCTGGCGATAGAAATTCATTTCTCATCATAATGTGGTTCGGATTCCACAATAAGCTGTAGGTCCCTTGCTAGGTAACCAGTTGGTTCTTAGCCACATAAAATAAATCTAATCCTTTGGGCCAGCCCTAGGAGAGCTGTTAATCAGCTCAGTGGTCTGGTTACAGTAAGGTATACTTAACTTTTTATAAAGTCGTTTTAAATGAGGTCTGAAATTAATTATCGTGTAGTTAGGCAATACCACCACCACCACGCACACCAACTTCACCATACTACCTCTACCAAATGTTCTCTCTCTCTCTCTCTCTCTCTCTCTCTCTCTCTCTCTCTCTCTCTCTCTCTCTCACCATTTTAATCAGATAGGTACCAAGATATATGTATACATGTATGCATCATATTTATTTAAAGTAATGAATTCACGAGAAAATTATTAATCAAAGGAGAGAAAAGTATTTTCCGTGGTAGTACACATACTTTACACGACATAGGGGATGAAGGAAAATTTTTTTGAGTTCTTCAAAGTTCTGGGCAGCACCAGGTTTGGTCAACTAATATATATATATATATATATATATATATATATATATATATATATATATATATATATATATATATGTGTGTGTGTGTGTGTGTGTGTGTGTGTGTGTGTGTGTGTGTGTGTGTGTGTGTGTGTGTGTATGTATATGCGCGCATATATGTACACATTCGTGTGCATAAACATGTCCGTATATACAAATATTTTTACATGTCTTACTAAATGGAAGCAATACTATTAATAGCAAAGCAAGAAGATTTCCGCCAGTTCCTTTAATTAAATCCGGACCTCCGTCTATTACTCCACACGCTCAAGAAATTATGCTTATTCCAACTAGACTAGACTTGACAACTTTCAGTAAGTCTCATTAAAAGAAATACGTTTCACATATCAATAAGAAATGTCTTTTGACTGATGTTCTTCCCAGTACAAAAATAATTTTAATAAAAATTAATCTCGCATGCGTTCAGGAAAAGTATTTCAAAGTGATTTATTGCGCCTCGGTTAAATGGTGTTAAAATATTTAAAATATGCTATATTTTACGTAGAACCTTTAAATTAGCAAAAGGAAGGCAAAATAAGTATTTCTAAAAATCTGTATTTATATTAGAAGCACAAAGATCATTTTAAAATATACTCTTATACATTTCACTAACATGTATTTTGTAGCTGTCAAAAAGCTACTTTCAATCTGTATTTTACGAATAATTATTTGAATATTTAGAACAACCTTTATCAAATTAATGAATTCGTCTACTAAACGGAAAATCACAAAGTACTACTAATTCAAAATCTGTACTTTACTAAGAAGCATCTCACATTTACTGGAATAAAACGACGAAGTATGACTATTTATGAATTCGTATTTTACATATCAGCATTTTCCTTTGCAAAAGCAAAGCAAAACTAAAAAAAAACAAAAAACTGTGCATTTGTAATGGCATCCAGCCCCGTAGCTCGTCGACCCTGCACTAGAAATCTTTCCATTCGAAATAAACAAAAAGTGGAAAAAAAAAAGTTTCATACGCTATTCAACAGGTGATTACCTTAATTACGGCTTCATTTATAAATCCCCCCTCCCCTTTCTTTCACGCGGAGGCTAAAAGAAGTGGTGCCTTGCCGGGTGGGCCCTAGGGGTGGGGTGGTATGGAAGAAGTAAGGGGTGGGGAGGGGGGTTGAGTCGCCTGCGATGAATCGCTGAAACCCCATTAATGACGAATCCCTGAACGATTTTATACAAAACGAGAGAGAGAGAGAGAGAGAGAGAGAGAGAGAGAGAGAGAGAGAGAGAGAGAGAGAGTTGGGGTTACATGACGTCATTAGGGGTATCTCAAATCCCCCAGTTCCTGCACAATAAAGTACATTCTGCTTAACAGGATGCTGGGCCGTATTAGGATTATTACAGTACATGGTTGAATAGGAAGGAGAGAGAGAGAGAGAGAGAGAGAGAGAGAGAGAGAGAGAGAGAGAGAGAGAGAGAGAGAGATTCTTACGTCACTAGGGGGTAACTCAAATCCCTCAGTTCCTGCACAAATTCATCTAAACAGGATGCTGGGTGAAGCATCGCCATTAAAGTATACGTCCGTAAAGGATTAAGAAGCTTAATTTCACGACACTCGGAAGCATTTAGGGAAGCTATTTACCTGTTCACGTAAGTTACTATTATTATTTTATTATAATAAAATTATTGTTATTATTGTTATGTAAAATTGCCATTAACTTGTAAATCAAGCTTCCACGAAATATAATGTCCACAAGTGGAGACAGAACGATTTAAAGATAGGAATAAATTATTCATTTAAGTTCTTGCGTTTTTATGATTCGCGATAACACTCGAAACCAAGGAAAAATGAAAAGTGAAAATAACTAACAACAGCAACACAAAGGTAATCATACTCTGTCTGAATTCTGATGAGGACGAGGTCTGAAGAAAAGATTTTGTTTACTTCTAGATAAGGGTATCGATGGATGAGCAGATAATCCATCAATGATAGTCTTCAGAGAATGAACATGATACACGAAAGTGTGATGCATATACAACGTATGTATGTATGCATATATACTTATTTATAGTATGTACAAACACATACATATATATATATATATATATATATATATATATATATATATATATATATATAATACACACACACACACACACACATATATATATATATATATATATATATATATATATATATATATATATATATATATATATATATATATATATATATATATATATATATATATATATATGGTATTGGTAATCCACCTACTGAATTATTAAGATTCAAGTATCTGTGGAAGAACATACAGTATAATATGTATGCAAACAGACTTACTTTGGGCAGTCACTGTCTTCCCCTCAACACCCCCAAAAAGGGGGGGGGGGTCCAGGGGGACTTATAGCAAGCAAACTAGACATTTGTCAAATAAGCCAAAATGAATCAACCTGAAATTTTACAACTGTGGGTATGGAGAAAGACGGTAGTAAACTGAAGAGAGAACATACGTGAGATGAAGAGATAAATAAAACAAGGCTGAATGAATTGTGAAATCTAGGCTATGAAGTCAAGTAGTGGGGCAGTCTCAACCATTCTGTGGTTTAAAGCGAGTGGGAATATCTATACAACAAAAAATTTAAGCTTAGCTCAAGTCAAGTCGCTAATTAAAATTTATAGTAGTAACCAATTTTCTTTAAAAACAACACTAGGTAATCAGCATTAGAACCGTCACTGAATGACTCATTTCCAGCAGGAGAAGATGCCCAACAAAAACTCAGCCTGATACGTTTATGTGAACGCAGAAGGGACAGCCAATACCACACTTCTTGCACCAGGTGGTGAAAGGGCATCAATTTCTTTAGCAGAGATAAAACACAGCTGAAATCACAATAAACTGAATTTTTTTTACCAGAACATCCTGAATTAAAGATATAATTAACACCTCTACTACTGTATAATTACATCTCTACCTATAACAGCACGAATGCTGCATTATTCGAAGATTCATCAGCACATATACTTTGCCATGGTTGCTGGCCAGAGTGTTTAAGAAATTCCCTTTTAATCTTCCTCCAGCAGTTGGACATGTTACAAGACGTATCTCACCAGGTTTACGCAAACGTGGTCTATTTGCTGCGTGATCTTTGGGGCATTCACATATTGATCATTATGACTTCGCTTCGATGTTAAGGATTTGGTGTTACGCCTTATGGCCTGTCCACACTAGCGGGCATGCCCGACGGGCACTTCCAGCTGTTTATACTCTCTCGTGCTTCTGAAGCAGTATTACCAGACAATCGCATCGTTCCGTCTCCATACTCGGTCGATAAGTTTAGTGGAACGGGTCATGGGAACAGTGTTTGCCCGTCGGCCAGTGCCAGCTAGTGTGGACAGGGCTTTAGGGTTAATTCCTTCCTGCGGATTGAAAGGCGAGGCAAGCAGGTTTCTACATATAATACAGTACTTGCCACTGAAGTGGCCCAATACACACCTTTGCATATGCGCAGCCAAAATTTTCTAAATCTGTTTTTCAGGCAAAACAATACATTTGTCAGGCATAATCTGCCTTGCTCCATAGACATGAGGATGTATAAACGTTGATCTGAGTAGTTGGTTGAAAATCATCCGAAAGAATTTCACTTTACCTTCATATGTTAGAATACTGTCATTTAGGAAGATGGGTGGTATCTCCCGTCTTTTACTAGCTCTTGCAAATATGGAAATAAGCTCGATAAAGGAGCAAGCAGAGTGAGGCGAAAGACCTATTTGGCTATGTCTTCAGGTGCAAAAGATTGCTTAAGGTGGTTTTAGAGGGTAGGTATGTGGGCAGACGACCGAGAGGTACAGAAAATATTAAGAAATATGGAAAACAAGTTACTGCTATCGTAATAACAGACCACGAAATTATATAATCCTTGCATTCAGGCCACAATCACAGACATTATAACGTCATTTACCAAGTGCTTTGTTGGTTGGTTGCCCGCAGGTCCATATCAGGCCTCCGATTCCCTATTATGCAAGCA
>NC_089756.1:14298725-14308725 GCF_040412425.1 Macrobrachium rosenbergii
CTGACTCACATCAGGATCGAACCCGGGTCTTTCAATTGAAAAGCAAGGGCGCTGCCCACTAGGCCATAAAAGTCATGAATGAAGTTGGAACCTGAGCGTAACTGCACCCAAGGAATTGCCTGGGCAAGCTAACAGCTTGCACACCAGAATGTTTTCCCTAACTTGCCGACTAAGCAATGACCCACCTGACAGCATTTCATTCGAACTATCCCTTCTGAGCGAATATGATAGAAAAAAATCAACACAGTCACGTGTGGAACAGAAATAAATTTCTGACTCACATCAGGATCGTACACAGGTCTTTAAATTGAGAGGCAAGGGCGCTGCCCACTAGGCCATATAAGTCATAAAAGAAGTTGGAACCTAGGGAAAACACGCTGGTACGCAAGCAGTTCGCTTGCCCAGGTAATTCCTTGTGTGCAGTGGCACTCAGGTTCCAGCTTCTTTTATGACTTGTATGGCCTAGTGGGCAGCATACCTGCCTTCAAACTGAAAGACCTGGGTTCAATCTGATGTGAGTCAGAAATTTATTTGTTCCACTCGTTACCAATGTGTGTTGATTATTTCTATCACACACACACACACACACACACACATATATATATATATATATATATATATATATATATATATATATATATATATATATATATATATATATATATATATATATATATATATATATATATATATATATATATATATATATATATAATTTTAATGCATATCTCTATTGCCATAACCTGAAGAGATAACATTATATATATATATATATATATATATATATATATATATATATATATATATATATATATATATATATATATATATATATATATATGTGTGTGTGTGTGTGTGTGTGTGTATGTATATATATATATATATATATATATATATATATATATATATATATATATATATATATATATATATATATATATGACTCCATGGTCAGAGTCACTATAATTTCGTTGTTTCTCAACCAGGCGGCAGTTCGAATCCCACTAATGACGAAGCACTTATCACTTATAATTTGCCTTGGGTGTAACTTATTCCCGAGGGATGGCAGACTAAATTTTAAACCAGATTTGTGGTTTAACATATGTGAATATAAAAAATGTCTCGGTGTATGTTACAAAAATCCATGTATGTGTGTATGTATATATGTGTGTGTGTATATATATATATATATATATATATATATATATATATATATATATATATATATATATATATATATATATATATATATATATATATATATATACACGAAGGCAGGAGCAGACACTCACACAGTAGACATAATGGAGCTATGGAAAAGCATTCTGTTTTCTATTCACTTATTAAAATGCGGACGTTTCGCATCGCTTGATACATCTTCCAGGCTGAAATAGCGATTAAAAATACAGTATTTGCGTATAAAAGATAAGATATATACACATTACATACTTATTTACACCATATCAGCGGTTAAACAACAGAACAAGGGGAAAAACCAAAAGCAGAGGCAAGAAGCGTAAAACACCTACCCACAAAGGTAGCGCAAACCAGACTAACAAGAAATGCAGAACTGAAGGGGGAGAGAGAGAGAGACAGTGTGTGTGTGGGGGGGTGGGGGGAGGGAGCCCAGACACAGAGGCTAAAAACAAGAGCAAACTATGCAATGAACAGTTGGGTTGATGCTGATTGGTGATTGAGGGTACAGACAGTCACTTTGATCATTATAGATTCAAGGGTGGTCAGTTCCTCCATACTTCGTGTTCTTCCCACAATACTAAAGTCCTTGGCGTCTATATGTGTCTTGCAAGTCTTGCTATGGTTTCTCACATTTTGAATGACCCGTCTCAATTCACGAAAGTCGGTGATTCTGACCTTTACAATATAACTAAACCAGAAACAAAGCAAGACGACAGACGATAACACATATCAAGACCTTCTTGTGACAGGATCATCATACGGAATCATTTACGGACTGCCCAAAATACATAAAGAAGGAATTCCCCTAAGACCTATCCTCTCCTCCATCAACACCTCTAGCTATAAACTCCCTAAATTCTTCGTTCTCGTACTCCACCCTTTGACCAATAATAGGTACACACTAACTAACTCAGCCACCTTCAAAGACGAAGTTATCAGACAGGACCCAGATCTGTTCATGGCAAGTTTTGACGTCGAGTCCCTATTTACAAACGTCCGAGTAACAGAGACCATAGATATCATTTTAAACAAGTTATTCCCCTCCAACAACTCCCTTTTTAATCAGTGTAACAAAACTCAATTCAAATCTCTTTTAGAATTGGCTGTGCTGGACACTGCCTTTATATTTGACATTATCCTATTCAGAAAAATAGAGGGGGTGGCGATGGGCAGTCCTCTGGGACCGACCTTCGCCAACCTCTTCATGAACTCCCTGGAGGAACAAAGCCATCGGTAGTTGTCCCTCTGATTCCCGCCCGCTCTTTTACAAACGTTACACTGACGACACTTTCGCCCTCTTTAAACATGGTCATCAAGTTGACGCTTTTTTTTTAGAACATTTGAATAGCCAACACCAAAACATTAGATTTACTGTTGAGAAAGAAACCCAGAACTCGCTTCCCTTCCTGGACGTAAAAGTTAATAAAGACGAGACAGGTTTCCACAATGGCATTTATGGGAAGAATACTTTTACTGGCCTAGGTACTAATTTTTAGAGCTCCTGCTTTTTTAATTTCAAGATGAATTCCGTGTCCACTCTCCTCCATAGAGCTTTTAATTTGACCTCCAGTTGGCCTGCGTTTCATGATGAGATTGTTTTCCTCACTAACTATTTTTAAGAACAATTACTTCCCACCATTAATCTTCCATAGATCCCTCAACAAACTGCTCAATTTGAAACTAAATTCCCTACCCAATGTTCTCAGTGCTCCTAAATTACGTCTATATGCTAGATTCCCTTATTCATCAGACAACATATTCAGGAAAAAATTTATTAGTTTATTCAATAGACAATTACCTGCACTCAACCTACAGCTAATCCCGGTGAATCCCAGAACCATCGGGTCCCTCTTTCATTTCAAGGAAAGAATCAGTCCCCTGTTTACCCCCGGTGTAATCTACAAATATACATGTCCCAGATGTAATCTAGGCACATACATCGGATGTACCAGGAGGCTGCTAAAGATCCGAATCTCTTCTCACCAGGGGATTAGCTATAGAACAGGTGGTCGACTATCTAATCCTGATCAGTCGAATGTAAGAAACCATAGCAAGACTTGCAAAACACATATAGACGCCAAGGACTTTAGTATTGTGGGAAGAACACAAAGTATCGAGGAACTGACCACCCTTGAATCTACTGTACAGTATAATGATCAAATTGACTGTCCCTACCCTCAATCACCAGTCAGCATCAACCCAACTATTCATTGCATAGTTTGCTCTTGTTTATAGCCTGTGTGTCTGTGCTCAACCGCCCCCCCCCACCCCCCGCCGTCTCTCTCCCCCTCCTGTTCTGCATTTCTTGTTAGTCTGGTTTACGCTACCACTGTGTGTAGGTGTTTTACGCTTCTTGCCTCTGCTTTTGGTTTTTCCCCTTGTTCTGTTTTTTAACCGCTAATATGGTGTAAATAAGTATGTAATGTTTGTATATCTTATCTTTTATACGCAAATACTGCGTATTTTTAATCGCTACTTCAGCCTGGAAGATGTATCATCATCCAGGTGCCATATCCCCAAGGACGTCGGCAATCATGGCTCGCCACTCCTCTCTATTTCTGGCTCTCTGCAGCAACTGAGCTGCAGACATTCTTCCTCCAGTCATTCTCACCAATCCATCCATATATTTTTGTCTAGGTCTTCCTCTTGGCCGACTTCCATTGATTTTACCAGTGAGAGAGAGATGTTCTAGTTCTTGTCTTCTCACTATGTGACCCACAAACCGCATTTGTCTACCTCTCACTGAAGCCAAAAGTTCTCTCTCAATGCCTACTCTCTCTAATACCTGCTCATTAGTTTTCCTTTCTGTCCATGATATTTTCAGCATCCTTCTCCAAAACCACATTTCTGCAGCCTGTAACCTCTCCTCATCTCCTTCCTCTGCCTTCCTCAACCAAACAAAACATCCAAGTTTCCCAAGAAACGTCAGATCCATCGCCAAACAACAATACAAACCAAACAAAAAACATTTCACAAATCTTCTCCTAAGATTCATCGATATTTTGAGTTGGTGACTAAAATCTTTATCTTACCAAATGCATCTTTTGCCATGGATATTCTCTTCCTGATCTCTTTTTCGCATTTTCCATCACTTGTGACAGTGCATCCTAAATAATTAAAACTATCGGTTTGTTTAACTGTTTCAGCATTAATTCTTATATCTGTTCTTGGGGGATTTCATCTTTGGAGATAACCATAACTTCTGTTTTCTTAATATTTATTGACAGACCTCTTTCTCTGCTTGACTCGTGTAAAGTACTGACTAAAGCTTGAAGTTTATCATGAGAGTCTGCAACAAGTGCTGTATCATCAGCATATCTGATATTATTAATATTGACTCCTCCAACCTTAATTCCTTCCATATCTCTGAGATCTCTCATTATCATTTCACTATATAAATTGAAGAGATCAGGTGATAACACACAACCCTGTCTTACACCTCTCTTGATGTGCCGAGTCTCTGATTCGTCATTTTCTACTTTCACTGATGCCTCTTGATTCCAATATAAATTCTTTATCAATCTTAGATCTTTCCCATCGATATTTATCTGTTCCAATATCCTTATAAGGTCTACATGTCTAACCTGATCAAAAGCCTTTTCATAGTCAACAAAACAAATATATAGATCTTTTTTCACTTCTATTGCTCTCTCCATCAACATTCTCAAAATAAAAATTGCATTTCTTGTCCCTTTATCTCTCATAAAACCACACTGTTCATTGCCAATCTCTGGGAGTATCTTATTTCTTATTCTATTCAAAACAATCCTTAATATTATTTTTGTGATCTGACTCATGATACTGATAGTCCGGTGTTTATTGCACTCAAGTGTTCCTGGTATTTTTGGCATTGTGATAAATGTTGATTTGTACATCTGTGTTGCAGGCTCTCCATCTTCATATATTCCTTCCACTATTTCCATTAATATATCAATGATGTATTCTCCCAGAGCTACCAACATCTCTGCTGCTATTCCATCATCACCTGTTGCTTTATCGCTTTTCATTTGTTTTAAAGATGCCTCTATCTCTGATCTGATTATACTTGGTCCTTCTCCGTTGTCATTGAAGTCTAGATGTTCTATTCTATCATCATCAAACAATTCTCCAATATATTCCGTCCATCTTTCCAATATTTCTTTTGACTCCATTACTATGGTTCCATCCGCTTTTTTGATACCAGTGCTGATACTTCTCTTCTTTTAAAAGTAATTTCTTTCACCTTATCATACTTTCTCCGTTCATCCCTTTTATCCAAATCTTCTACCTCCTCACAAATCTCATCCATCCATTTCTCCTTTGCCCTTGTGCATTCCCTCTTAATAGTTCTATCCAGAGCTCTATATCTATCTTCATTTTTACCCTTCTGTAGCCTTCTTTCATCCATCATTATCAAGATATCTTCTGTCATCCATTCTCTCCGAGCTCTCCTTTCTGTTGATGGTATTATTTCATTACCTTCTCTTATTGCATTTTCCATATTTTGCCACTTTTGCTGAGGATGTTGGAGCACTGGGCCTTCCTCCTTAAGCTGGTCATATCTATTTCTTACAATTATATTATATTGGTTCTTCATTTCCTCTGTTTTCAATAATTTCAGTTGCCTCTTTGATTTAGGTGTACTCTTCCTCTGATTTTTCAACTTCACCATCACTGTTGCTACAACTGGTACATGGTCACTATTACAATCGGCTCCTGGGTAGGTTTTCACTTGCTTGACAGAGTTCCTAAATCTTTTATTGATGGTTAGAAAGTCTATTTGGTTTCTAACTCTGTCACCAGGGCTTTTCCATGTCCAGAGATGTCTTGGGTGGTGCTTAAACCAGGTGTTTGATATAATCTGTTCTCTCTCTAAGCACCAGTCTACAAATCTGTTTCCTCTCTCATTTCTTCTACCTAATCCAAAAGGCCCAACAATATCCGCTGTTCTTCCTTGTCCCACCTTCGCATTGAGGTCACCAATAACCATAATTACTTCATGCTCTTTGCACTGCTCTCTTGCCTGATTTAACTCTAGATAAAATTGATCAACATCCTCTTCATCATGTTCAGATGTAGGTGCATATACTTGTATTATGCATATATTGAATGGTGTGGCTTTTATACGCACCAACAAAATCCTGTCAGATACAGCCCAATAGCCTATCAAACATGGTTTCACAGATTTGTCTAGAATCACACCAACACCTCTCTCAGCACTCTGGCCTCCCGAGTATATGAAGGTTCCTCCTGTTGAAGTTGGAGAACATCCCACTCCTGGCCATCTAACCTCACTAAGCCCTAATACTTGTAGCTTCATTCTTTCCATTTCTCTCTCTACATTCATTTTCTTTCCAGCCTGATATAATGTTCTTAACATTCCAAGTAGCTATCCTTATTTTCCTTGTTTTCTGTTGTCTTTGGGTTGTTATTACATTTCTTTCTTTTCTTTTTGGGGCAGTAGCTTGATGACGGTCAAATGCCACCTGCACCACATGACTAGTTTGACCGGGCGAGACAACCACATCATCCATTCTGACATAGTTCCCACTAACGCCGTTCATCTGTAATCTTCTTTGTGACGTAGCCATGATTATTCTTGGAGGTTATACATGGTGAGGTCTCCAGCTCTCTTCCATGCTATGGTTATAAGCCACAGACCTAGCCTTTACCTAAAAAGGTTGACCATACAAGGCAGTAGGGGTTTTAAATTGGGAGTTTTCCTTCTCCTTAGCCTTTAACTAAAAAGTTTATCCACAAGGCAGTGGAGCTGTACCCTAGCAAGGGAGGTTTACAGGTACTACACCTTTCGCAAGGGTGACCTGGAGGTAGTTGGAATTCAAGGTAACCTCATTATGTCCTTTAGCAAAAGCTTTGCAACCGGATATAGTTTAGCCTCATATCCAGGAGGATATATATATATATATATATATATATATATATATATATATATATATATATATATATATATATATATATGTGTGTGTGTGTGTGTGTGTGTGTGTGTGTGTGTGTGTGAGGACAATTATTTGCCGATTGTTCCCTTGGTGGGTTGTTGCCTCCTTTCTTGTAAGTTGTTTTTCTTGTGGAAGGAGTTGATCTTTGTCGCCGATTGTTCCCTTGGTGGGTCGTTGCCTCCTTTTTGTAAGTTGTTTTTCTTTGTGGAAGGAGTTGATCTTTGTCTCAGTGACTTTGACAGCGTTAGTCAGGTCCAGGCAGCAGCAAGCAAGGTTCTTTGGAGCAGGGAATCGGTTTCTCGGCAGCAGAGCAGCAGGGGGTCCTTTGGATGGGCGTCAGGTATTGCCTACCTGTTGTCTTCGGCGGGAGGTGGAGGACCTCTTCGTCTGTTAGTGTGAAGACTTCCCTGATGGCAGCATGAGGATGTTTCGATGGCTCAACCGTTGTTGGTCATCTGTGTGAAGATTTGTTCCTTTAGCAGCAAATGGCTGTCTTGATGGCTCGATCGGGGTTATCTGCTTTGTGGATGTGTTCCTAGGTCCCACAGCCAGTGGCTGCCTTGATGCCTCGACCGTGTTCGTCCGTTTGTCTGCATCCTCGTTGACGGTGGTGACCTTCTCAACTACTCTTGGAGTCTGTCTGTTTTTGTGGTGTGCTGCTTGGGTGGTATTAATTTTACGGCTCTTGTTGTATTTATTATGCTGCTTGATTTTGTATTTATGCTGTAATATTTATTTTACTGCTCATGTATTATTTATTATGTGGACTGTTTTCTTTATTTTATGCTGCTAGTGTATTATTTATTGATTGTTTATTGATTATTGAAGATTTAATTACATGAGTTTTATGTTGCTGCCTGTTATTTGTAATGTTCATTTAATTGGTCATTTTAAGTATTTCCTCTCCTGGACCTGGCTACACTTGCATATAAAGTAAATTAGTATGTACAGTCGGCCAAATTAGAATTGGCAGAGTTTCATAATTTTTCGATCACCTGCCTGACGCACGATTCATGCATGATTACTATATTTTTCTGTTCGAAGATGGAATAAATCTTATGTAATGGCGTTAAAAACAGTCACTGTAATCTTCAGAACGCCATGTTATATAATTACGTAAAACTATTTTCCATATAACAAAATTCACGTGAACGAAACGAAGAGATAAAAAACGTCGAATCACGACCAGTGCCATAATACAGTGGTGCCACATTTCCACAGCACTGACTTCTATGGTAGCCTAAAGTTTAAAGTCATTCAACCCATAGCGTTCCTTCATAGTCTAAAGATCATTTCCTGCACCTTCCCTTAAGTTAATCACAATAATTTTTTACATTTACTAAAACAATTTTAAATAGAGTTAAGCTACCATAATTAGATGGATCCCTAAAGCTGCTGTCACTCAGATGTCGTCTTCATTCGACGTGTCAGTCAAGTCATTTCTGGCTCAATCAACTTCTGCTGCTTCATGATTCGGCGCAAACAACCACTCTTTGATGGCTTTTTATTCAGTCATTTTTATATGAAAAGATATATAAATATGCAAATGGCCGAGAATATAGGACAATGAATCATAAAATACAAGAAACTAATATATCTGGCCACAATAAACCCCTAAAAAGAGTATGAACATTTTTTTTCCACACTTGGTGTGGCAGACCGTAAAATGAAGACACCACTTCTGCATCAAAACTTCCACACCGGAAGAGGCCACATTTGCACGTTTCGGTAACAATAGGAGACAGCTATCACTAGCAGTATTGCATAAACATAGTCCTTATATTATCATTTCAATATAAAGTTGATAGTAGTTGAACGATTCCATTTGTTAAATTTTACAGAAAACAATGGAAACTCACAAAATGCTCTCAGAAAAAAATATATGTGTGAAAAATAGGCCTACAGTGGAACTCCTCGAAGCCTAGAAAAGAGCTAGACAATATGATAGTTGCAGCTGTCAAAGAACAGCCCCAGATGACAGCAGTTGCTGTGAAACAGCAGCTTGGACTGCAAATACGTGTGCAGACTGTGCGGAATAGGATGCATGGGGCAGGAATGCATCACAGGATTCCGGCAAGGAAACCGTTGCTAATGCAACAGCATAAAGAAGAAAGGATGGGACCTGTTTATTCCTATTATAAACTGATATGTAGAATATACTTGAGTGAATTACGTTATATATAAAAAACTAATGCAATTCGACTATAAAGTGAAAATAATACTTAGTTGCAAAATGAAAAAAGGAACTTTTGTTATTTTGTCTTTATTACTGTATATATATCCTAGACCTAAAGTTGAGAAATTATCAATAACTATATGTATTTGATTGTTCATACAGGAATTATCTGTTTAATGGGGATTATACTGCACATTTATCTTCATATAGTTGTCTTGAGATATAATTTCAATTCATACCTATAGGCTATTAGGAAACATAATAATTTTCATTTATATAGGATACTTCATAAGATAGGTCTATGTTGTAACATATATAAAAATGGAAGAAAGTATGTCTGTAAAGTTGTAGGCTTACTGTTTTCTCTTTTTTTTATGACTAACTACTCTCTATTGAATTGTCTGTCATTTGAAATAATATTTTCTGTGGACAGATATGCTGAAAATAACATCGCCCCTTCAAGGCGTAGTGGCAGAATATCAGCTGGGTTATGGGGATGGATGGCTGTCACTGGACCGAGAGGGCTAATTGCCATCGATGAGCGTTTCTGAACACCAATCAGTGTATCGAAATTTTAGGGGACATTTTAGTACCCTCAGTTCGAAAACTATTATTGCCGTATCCCATGCCAGTAGGCTATATATCGCCATAGACAATTTTGCGGTCCACAATGCAGAGGTTGTAAAGCAAT
>NC_089756.1:14313725-14343725 GCF_040412425.1 Macrobrachium rosenbergii
AGGGAAAGACATACAATCCTTTACTAATTTCAGTAAATTTCAGTTTTCCTTTCTGGACAAAATCTAATAATTGAATATTTTGAAATATCCGATAATTATTATGGAGATACATAGAGGATATAAATATAATGCTACAGAATATTGAATGTATGTATAGTATGGAAATTTCTCGGCGCAAACGCTCTAAAATTATTTCTGAGAGCTTGCCATCTAGTTCAGCTCGACGACGAAACTGCTTTACTGAAAATTATATCAGTGTGGAATATTTGTATGCAGATTTGCTCGATACCATACCAATTTCTCTTTCTGAAGAGCTTGCGACCAGTCACTATAAGTTATTTCGGAAAGAGCAAATCTTTTCTGTTTAAATGGCAATTTTTACCAGTTTAAACATGAATTCCAAAATAATGAATGAATGACTTATCGTTAGCCTGACCTAAAATCTAATGAAAATTCGACCTAAATTTTATAAGATTTCATGATACTATTTCCAGCAACGATCTTCATGTGAGGTACTGAGGAAATGCAGATGGTGTATTACTCTAAGATCATTACTTTAACTTCAGGTTTAAATTAATTTGTGTCAGTCAGTTCCTATAAAACGAGCAAAACAGTGAGAGATGATTGCCACTAACAAAAGGCGAATTTTTCTGAAGGGAATGTCATGAGTTAATGAGTATTACATGGTTTTGTAGTTACGTTATTAATTATAATATATACCTTTCCATGAGGACACTTCACAGTTTCTCTTGGCCAAATACATCCACACACAACGATTACATTTTAATTCAAGTGTTCGACTTTCCGGTTTTCCATGTGAAAATAACAAACAGTTTGATGGGCAGATTTTCATGAACAATTTATTTGATGCAGACGACCATGTGACACTGAACTGTCTATTGGATTTCATATTCTGATACAGATTATTATTATACGAGCTTATTCGCGCGCGCGCGCGCTGGAACACTGAGCTGCAAGCTCTCCTGCCCTCCCGATCCCCCTATCTACCCTGCCCCCACCCGGGCGGGCAAACCGGTTTTCCGGTGGTGGGTGGAACCAATCAAGAGAGCTAAGAATATGCCAGTGATGGGGAGGAGGAGTGTGAGACGTCAACGGATCAGATGGATGGATGTGGTGAGGAGGGATATGGGTGAGGTGGGACGCAAGGAATAGAAAGAGGAGAAAGTTGACTCGAGCGGCCGACCCTGCTATACAGTGGGACTGATAAGGTCGAAAGAAGAAGAAGGTGGCTGTGCCATGTTTCCCCTACTGTCACCCGGGGGAGGACAAACAAGATCAGATGCTCTCGGATTTTATTATTGTAGATGATTTACAATACATTTAAGCAATGAAAGTGACGAAAGCTGATCAGATCAACTGACTCTGTAAGTGCTAGTGGCAATGACTGCTTTCAGGAATAAGAAGCTTAATAACTATCAGGTTGTTACAGAGAAAATCGTAGTAGAATTTACTGTACAACCCCCAAAAGCTAGTTAAACAGTGAGATAGAGTATAAAATTTGGAAAGCCTCATTAAATCGGATAACTCATTAAACTCACTTTCCAAAGACTATTTCTTTGGATTTCAAAGAACGACGTCCGACAAGGGGTAAAGTACATTACCAAAGCTCTGAAGATGGAGGAAAGTTAATGACGCAAATCAACTGAGATGGACATATTTCTACAATGGTGAATAATGCTTACATTTACAAATATCTCACGATAGCCTGAGTCACTAAAATGTTGAAGAAACCCACAGTGGTGTAAAATGAATGAATGTGTATACACACATATATATATACAGTATATATATATATATATATATATATATATATACATATATATATATATATATATATATATATATATATATATATATATATATATATATATATATATATATATATATATATATATATATATATATATATGCAAACGAGAGCTGAGGAGAATCGAGCAGGTTCTCAAAGCTCACGTTATATATATATATATATATATATATATATATATATATATATATATATATATATATATTATATTATATTTCTAATATATATTTACATTTACACCACTTTGGATTTCTTCACAAATGCTTAGGCTAAATTGTAAAGAAGCTATTTATGACGAAGGGGCAAGCAACATAAAAATGGAAAAGGTTGAAAAGACAATCTCAAGTATTAAAGGACATTTTAACCGGAATCTTAAATATTAAAAGACAGTTTAACCGGAGCGAATTTTGTCCCCCAAATTACGTCAGCGCTGCTTCCGGGATTAGCGCAAATGACTTTAGGCGGCATTCAGCAGATCTCTCAGAAGATGAAGAAGAGGGATATTAGGAAAAGGGAGAAACCATGAGAAAAGTATTTCGGCCACAAGACGCCTAATATTTGGAGGGAATCCTAATCAAAACAGTGTAACAGACATGGATGACTTGTCAAATGTTGATAGTAGAGATCAACATTAAAAAACGATATTAAAACACACTCAACTGCACAGTTATTACCCAAAAATCAGGAACTCTAAGCAAAAAAACACGAAAGCATTAAAGGATAAACAACCTCATGTAACAAATGATAACTAAACACAGCTATTTTGTTGAAATATAAACAAGAAAAGAAAATGAAAAAAATTACGACATAACGCACAAAAGGATCAACGAATTTGTAAGAGACGAACAAAGTATACGAAAGGATAAAACGCAAAGAGATGAAAGAAATCTGTAGGAAATGAAAGCAAGCAAACAATAAAAGAAGAAAAACCGGTCAGAAGGAAATGAGGAGGCAGAGAGACTCTCTCTCTCTCTCTCTCTCTCTCTCTCTCTCTCTCTCTCTCTCTCTCTCTCTCCTCCCCTGATGCGCGGGTCATCTGTTTCTTAGCCAAAGAATAATTTCCAGTATGGATTCGGTCTGGAGGAGAAAAGAAACAGGGCAATCTCTCCTCCTCCTAATTCGGAGAGAGTTCAAGTAAAAATTATTTTACCTCTCACAGGAGCCTGGGGAAATACCGAACTAATTATTCGTACCTTTTTTTTTTGAGTGAATTTTTCATAAGAAAGGGTAGACAGAATTAGGGGATATGGTTTTATATCTGTGGAGTCGTTTGCATACAATACTCAAAAATTATCATAAAACGTTCATATATATATATATTATATATATATATATATATATATATATATATATATATATATATATATATATATTATATATATATATATATATATATATATATATATATATATATATATATATATATATATATATATATATATATATATATATATATATACTTTTCCTGCAATCCAAAAGTATACTATGAAAATATAAAGGACCATAAAAATGTATAAAAAGGGTCTTATGGGACTTTTCATCTTCATATATATACATTGTATATATATATATATATATATATATATATATATATATATATATATATATATATATATATATATATATATATATATATATATATATATATATATATATATATATATATATATATATATATATATATATATATATATATGCACACACACACAAACACATACCCATATGTATGTATTTATGTAGGTATGCATATACATATGAGCGTGTGAACGCACATATCATTTTCACAACAAGAAAACCATTTTCAGGACAGCTCTGCACTCTCTCCCGAAGCACATTCCATTGCTGTATGAAAGAGCGTCTACAAGACGTGGAAAATTAGAAAAGGCACGAAGCCAGCCGACCCCAGCTGCATTTCCAATAAGGCAGGAGACATCACAAGCGATCTGTGAGGGATCCAGCAGACTGAAAGATGCTAATGAAATACGCCATTCCACTTTCGATCAGACTGGCTAATATTAGGCGCGGTCCATAATGGACTTTATTTTTTTTTTGCGTGGATGGCTTGTAACGTATGTGGTTATTCATGAAATTTGTAATTTTTATAGTTCATGACATCAGCTGAAGACCTTTCAAGTCTGGTGGTCCGTTTGATGTAGATTTTCATTATTATTAATTGAATGTCGTCGTCGTTAGATTAGACCAGCCTTGCGCCAGCACGGGCTCTTGTTCCGGGGAAGCCCGTAAACTATATGTCATAGCTATCCCATACTTTGTAAATGTCTTTTAAACGAGGCCGTGGAAATCACAAGATGTGCCATATAAACTTATTGGCTAATCTAACTGAAATGTTGTGTGTGGGCGAAATGTTCGGCTAGGGGACACATAAAATCATAATTAAAAGGGATCGCCCCCTCAAGCGGTACTAGTCTGGGGCCTACTGATCCGTAACTTATTCTGGCTCAGACATACGGCGCGAATATTGTTAATTCAAAAAGGTACTTCATACATCTGGGTCGTGAAAAGCAAAACACAAGAACCGAGAAGGGATACCCGACATAAAGGAAGGAAACGTAAAAGGGAACAGAGGTGCAGTCCAGGATTTATGTAAACTGTCTACAGGAGTCATGCAACGCATGATGTAAGCGTCGTCTTCCATTCGGTCTGTGGCCTAAGAGAACTGAAAAATTCTAACCTTGAAATAGGGCAAAATATCTTGAAGTACTGCAAGGCTACAAGGCTACATCATTACTGTAAAGGACACTAGACTTTCTATCCCAGAAAAGTTCAATTAAATGGCCGAGGAAACAGATGAAAGGCGCTGTATATCTTTTACCCGACTTCCCTGACCTTTCAGCTCAAGATTAGTTGTAGTTAAACTCTGAAGAATGGCTTCAAATGTCGTATATCATCTAAAACTGAAAGCTACTATAAAAAAAAAAGTAAAAACTAAGCCGAAGTTTCTTCGGCGTAATCGAGTTTTCTGTACAGCGTATAATGCTGTATAAAACTCTCGATGTTCTGCAGTATGAAACGTTCAGTTGCTTTCCAGATGAGGTCAAGTGAAGATGGTGTAGGCGGCTGGCACCCTTCGCGGTGCCAGACGCACGAGCCATGGCTAATCTTAACCTATAAAATGAAAAATATTAAGGCTAGAAGGCTGCAATTTGGTATGTTTGATGATTGGAGGTTGGATGACCAACATACCAACTTGCAGCCCTCTAGCCTCAGTAGTTTTTAAGATCTGAGGGCGGACAGAAAAAGTGCGGACGGACAGACAAACCCATCTCAACAATTTTCTTTTACGGAAAACTAGAAAGGGGGATCTTTAGATGCAATTGCCCCTCCAATTTTGAGACATTTTGTAAATTTGCTTATCCTTACTTTGTCTACCACTGTACGATATGACCTTTATAGGCTATTAATGAACAAGAAGGACAGGTCTTAGATTATATCAAGCATCGTAAAACAAAGGTGAAGACTGCATGCACAAGATATCACAATACCCTTAGGGCACTTGGGCTTTAGCTCTGGCTGAAATGTTAAGGATGCATTTGAAAATGTTGGCGAGTGGCTGAAGGCAAGTTTCCACCGATCGGGTAACTTAATATTCTTGACGATAAAATTTCTCAAAAACAAGAAACGTAGCACATATTTATGAGAGAGAGAGAGAGAGAGAGAGAGAGAGAGAGAGAGAGAGAGAGAGAGAGAGAGAGAGAGAGAGAGATTTGGACTTTGACAGTTATGAAATAACCCAACAAGTTCATTACTTGGCAATAATGGAGAAGTATTCATGTCATACATAAAGAATTCGATTAAATTGATGTTGGTGAAGGTGGGCATAACATTTTTACGAAAATAGATAATTTTACCCGAATCAAAATTACCCTTCATCCATTTAACAAACACTATTTTCCTCATCAGAGGAGACATTCAAATGAGAAAGATTAAAAATAAAGTATGAAAAACAGAGAGAAAAGGTGGGCGGCCAAGAAACCCAAAGGCCTTTTTGTTTATCATCCAGGCAATAGAAAACGAAAGGCAAAGACACGCAAGGGAAGGATGACTTTAACAAAAGGAATGCTGGAAGCTATTTATACCTCGGGGGAAGACCTGGAGTTCGAGATATCTAACCACAAAGTTCTCGAGATCATTCCGCATTCCGGCAAGGATGCTGGAACAAAGCTACTGGAAAACTAATCAGAGTTGAAGCTTTGGGGAAGGAGGGAGGGGTGAGGATGGGGGGGGGCGGATATCCTGGGTGTTGTGTGCTGACTTAATACTAAACCTTGCGTGCAACGGGAGATGAAATATGTTAAATAGATGATAAGTTATGAAGTCACTTTTTCATATGATGCTAATTAAAGTCACACCTAAACAGTGTCTTAACGCAATGAATGCTGAAAGCTCTGCCATCACAGGTGAGACCGAATGGTATTTTGCTATGAATGCAATTATTGAAACTGCATAAAGTCCCTCTATGTTACCGGATGTACGACGTCAAAAGTACAACGTAGTAAAGGAGAGGATTTTCTCCTTTCGCTCTTTTACGAGTGTTACTCACGGCATAATCTAATTCAAGTTCCGTTTACTTTTTCAGGTCTGAAGAGCAAGCCGAGTCTCGACCCTGGACAGCGATCACACCACGGCATATAAAAGAGGTTAGAGGTGATGGAGAATAAAAAGAAAACTATAAACGTCTTTATTTACATAGATAGGGCACCTGTGCATAGAACAGTGAATTATGCATTAAATTATTGAAGTGAAAATAACTCGTCCTATCATTTAACCTTCCACAATGCAGAGATTACAGTGCCCGGTACACGCAAGTAGATTCAATGCTAATCATAAGATGAACAGAAATACATTATTATTACTGAATATGTAAATGCTCGCTCTCAAGGAACAATAAAAAAAAGGAAATTTCTAAAAAGTCTCTAAAATCCCCATGATCACGAGAAGCAAAAATAAGAGAGATAAGAGATGAGGGTTTTAGATGGAGCATCTGAAGAAACGAGCCTTCTCCAGAATGTTTAAGGGATAATAATAATAATAATAATAATAATAATAATAATAATAATAATAATAATAATAATAATAATAATAATAATAATAATAATCTGTTGGAAAAAGTGGCATCGAAAACAAAAATAAGAGATATAAGAAACGAGGGTTTTAAGCGGAAAATCTGAAGAAGCGAGCCTTTTCCAGAATGCTTACGGGATGATAATAATAATAATAATAATAATAATAATAATAATAATAATAATAATAATAATAATAATCTGTTGAAACGAGTGACAGAAAAATTAACTAACATTTTTTCATTTTATACAAAGCAGAACGGCAGTTCCAACAGTTCCACTGCTTATTTGCAGTAAACTGTATTATCTAATCTCTGCGAGGGCAATCCAGATTTTCATTTGGATCTGTGTCTCTGTCGCTATAATCTAGACGCAATCTCTATCAGGAGGAGAAAATCATTAAATCCCAAGGAAATGAGGCCAATTTTTCCCCAGCAAAATACCTACGTCAGAGAGAGAGAGAGAGAGAGAGAGAGAGAGAGAGAGAGAGAGAGAGAGAGAGAGAGAGAGAGAATTTAGCAAACTAAGCGCATGAAATGTTAACTGATAAAATGTAACATGCGTACCAGTGCAATATTTCGAGGACAATTTTTTCCGCAACAAAATAGCTACGAGAGAGAGAGAGAGAGAGAGAGAGAGAGAGAGAGAGAGAGAGAGAGAGAGAGAGAGAGAGAGAGAGAGAGAGAGAATTTAGCAAACTAAGCGCATGAAATGTTAACTGATAAAATGTAACATGCGTACCAGTGCAATATTTCGAGGACAATTTTTCCGCAACAAAATAGCTACGTCAGAGAGAGAGAGAGAGAGAGAGAGAGAGAGAGAGAGAGAGAGAGAGAGAGAGAAAACTAAGTGCATGAAATGTTAATTGAGAAAAAGTAACGTGTGTACTATTGCAAAACTTCGAGAACAATTTTCCCGCAAAAAAATGTACGTCAGAGAGAGAGAGAGAGAGAGAGAGAGAGAGAGAGAGAGAGAGAGAGAGAGAGAGAGAGAATGAATTAAGCAAATTCAGGGCATGAAATGTTAAATGAAACAAGTAAAAAATGCGCCGAAAAAATCGAGCTTTCTGTACAGCTGCTACAGCGTATAATTAAGGCCACCGAAAATAGATCTATTTTTCGGTGGTCTTGATATAATGCTGTATGAGCCGAGACCCATGAATCTTTAACCACGGCCCGGTGGTGGCATAGCCCATATCGTTGCCAGAAGCACGATTATGGCTAACTTTAACCTTAAATAAAATAAAAACTACCAAGGCTAGAGGGCTTCAATTTGGTATGTTTGATGATTGGAGGGTGGATAATCAACATACCAATTTGCAGCCCTCTAGCCTTAGTAGTTTTTAAGATCTGAGGACAGAAAAAAATGCGGGCGGACAGACAAAGCCGGCACAATACTTTTCTTTTCAGAAAACTAAAAAGGCAACTTGTGTGCCAGTACAACATTTCGAGGACAATTTTTCATCAAAAAAGTAGCTACGTCAGAGAGAGAGAGAGAGAGAGAGAGAGAGAGAGAGAGAGAGAGAGAGAGAGAGAGAGAGAGAGAATTATGTAAATTAGGTGCATGCAACATTGATTAAACGAAAGTAACGCGCGTACCATTGTCATGTTTCAGATGGTGAATCTCTTGCCATACAAATAAGTACACTGGTAGAACGTGAGCCAACAATACCCTCCTACACTGGTACAGGATCTTTATATGTGACACACACACACACATATACGCACACGCTGCCCTTCACCTTAACCTGTGTCTGATTTCCCAAGACATTACGAGGCCGTCGTGACAGTGTCCCACCTATCACAGTCCCCAAACGACGATACAGCACTTTGGTACAAACGCGGGCGACAACATAAGAATTGGAATTATTGTTTACGACTCGCTGTAACGGAAGACAATTCCCTTTCCAGTGTGTACAGCAGAAGCATCAATATATATATATATATATATATATATATATATATATATATATATATATATATATATATATATATATATATATATATATATATATATATATATATATATATATATATATATACTGTATATACAGCGTTCGTCTTTAGCGAATTTATACCTTCTTTCAGTACCGCTCTATTCTTAAAAAATCATTTAACCTTACAGAATATAAGAGAGTATACAATTTAGGCCACAGGGCCCAGCGCTGGAACCTAAGAGGTCATTCAGCGCTGAAAGGGAAATTGACACTAAGAAGGTTTTAAAGATGTAACAGGAGGAAAACCTCGCAGTTGAACTTCGAATCAATTGGTAGGAGAGGGTGGAATGTAAGATGAAAGAAAGAGACTATGAACGGACGTACAGCAAAAGGAATGAAAGGGGTTGCAGCTGGGGGTCGAAAGGACGTCGCAAAGAACCTTAATTAATGCCTGCAATGCACCGCAAGACGTGAACTGACGACACTAACCCCCCCCCCATTATGAATTTAATCTTATAAATAATTTCCTAACTTATTTTAGCTGTTTACCCCTGTTGATTGTGTTAGAACGGTACAATTTTCATTTTTTTTATTTCACAAATGAAAAACGAAGCACCAGTCAAGAAGTACGTGGTTCAAACTAAATAATTCTCTTCCTTCTTTTGTATTCCACAGAATTTCCCCAGTAATTTAAGTTTATTTACAACAAGAAAAATCTTGAACCTACTTTAAATCCATAAAGAACAAAAGAAAATAAAACAAAATCTTATTTCGTGGACTGCTTTACAGCTCAACAGTCTTGTATGATGAAGACCACTTAATTAACTCGTGACAAAAAATATACATTAATATGTTACCCCTTACTTCTTTTATCCATAGCCATTACCCGATAATCAACGAATGGAAACCTAATACAAGTTTATTTGCACCACTGATGAATTTGCCATAAAAAATGTTATTTTTCAACTCATTTGCAACAGGTTCCTGTGAAAATGAGTTAATGACTTCTATTATTAAATTTCCAATACGAGGAAGAATTATTAAAAACATTCTTCCAATATCTAATTACGATAAATTGTCGGAAGGTCTTCATACCTGACTGGAAAAAATGGCTAAAATATTACTCAACAGTAATTACAAAATTTACTGACGCTTATTACTAGCCTAAAGTAATTTATTAACGTAATTCCATTCGAAGTGAACGGTCACTAGAGCACACCTGAAGATGGCATGACAAGTAAAGTGCATTACAAAAATTACATGAAACTGCACGGACGTAATTAAAGATGAACACCTTATAACTCAGAATAACGGTGGAAAATAGAACATGTAAAACAAGTAAAAAATTTTCTTCGTATTCTATTGTCAAATTTTCTTCATATTCTATTGTGAATTTTACGGATATGTAGAAAATAACTGTTTAACATTTCTGGATGCCTTAGTTATTAGAAATAACAGCTATTTTTGTTTTAAAGTGTATAGGAAACCCACGAATAATTTGTCATATATTCAATTTTACTCTAACCATGCTAAACAAATTAAGGTGTCAACATTTTCCAATATGTATCTTAGAGCTCTTAGAATTTGTAGTCTTGCATTTTTGGAAGAGTTTAAAATTATTGATAAAATAGGAGATTCATTATGTTACCCTCCATATTTTTTAGAACTTTGTAAAAATAAAGAAAAAAAGACATTACAATCCAACCAGGGCTAACAAAGAACTTAAGAATATTCTCTGTTTACCATTTGATCCTCATTTCATTCCTGCAGTGCCCATTTTAAAAACTATTGATATTAACTAGTATTTAAATACAATAATATTTTGAGAAATAAACTAATTAAGAATAGCCCACCCAATTCAAACAATATTGTATACACTATTCCTTGGAAAGAATGTAATAAGATTTACATTGGCCAAACATCAAAAGGACTAAAAGCAAGAAGCTCCCAACACAAATATGCCATCTCAAGAGGCTTATCAAGTAATGGCATTGTGGATCATTGGCTTAAGACAGGCCATACGATGAACTGGGATAAGTCAACGGTAATCTACAAGGTCAACGACCATCGGAAAAGAAATCTGCTAGAGACTGTTCATTGAAGTACTTCCACCAGGAATGTTAATCTCCACCCTGGATTATCTCTTAATCCTTTGTCCCTGTCTTTTTTTTTTTTGTTTAAAGAACATGCTGCCCAGATTAACAAACTGTAACCTCGGCCCCCCTTCTGTGTTTGTATGTAAATCTCTGCCAACTTCTTTTGCATTCAGTGTGAACATGAAAATGTAGAATAAACTTAGAAAGTACTTGTTCAAAGTCCCGGTTTTCACTCATCTTCTGACGTCGATATATATATATATATATATATATATATATATATATATATATATATATATATATATATATATATATATATATATATATGTGTGTGTGTGTGTGTTTGTGTGTGTGTGTGTGTATGTATGTATGTATGTATGTATGTATGTATGTATATATATATATATATATATATATATATATATATATATATATATATATATATATATATATATATATATATATATATACATACATACACACACACACACACAGGACACATAGATACTTACACAAAGGTGGCCCGCAAGACTTTTTCTTTTCTAACGTGGTCCTCAGACTAAACAACTTGGAAGGGTCTGGTGTAGAGCAAACTACAACGGGAAAAGCTGCCCAAAACAAGATCTGTCTTGATTTAAAAGCTTAAGAACTTCACCCCAAAAGTGATGACAGACCCACTTCTTGAATGGTTTAGGAAATACCAGAGAGGTTAGAAAATCCTACTGTTATAAGAAATAATGACCTCAAAGATAGGAGAAACCGGTTTGACTTCTGAGTTTGTAATTACAGAGACGGTCTACATTACTATTATTAGTGAAGAAACTGGAATCCACAGAGCTTTAATAGTAAAGGGATGCAAAGCAAACAATTAAGATTTGAACAACAACGAGAACCATTCAACTTTCATCTTGGATGCGAAATACTTTACCACGAAGAACTACTACATTAAACATTCCTATCATTGTAAACTGTCATTATGACTGTCAATAATAATAATAATAATAATAATAATAATAATAATAATGGGATATGCCAGTGGAAATTATACCCATAATAATCATAGGAACACTAGGCACGATCCCAAGATCCCTGCAAAAGAACCTGGAAAAACTAGGCGCCGAAGTAGCTCCAGGACTCACGCAGAATAGCGTGCTATTAGAAACAGCGCGCATAGTGAGAAAAGTGATGGACACCTAAGGAGGCAGGATGAAACCAGGAACCCAACGCTATAAATACCACCCAGATGAATAGGATGACTGAGATAGAAAAAAATATTATTATTATTATTATTATTATTATTATTATTATTATTATTATTATTATTATTATCTTCAACAACAGATTCCCTAAACTGAACTCTGTCGTACCCAAATTCAGTTTTAATCTAGTGGCTTATGTTCCAGTCCCCGGTATCTGACGGGCGAGTCGAACTCTACTTCATAAGAACTGAAACAAAGAAAAAGAAGAGAAGCCTTCCGGCTTTTTCAGAAAGGCTGCGTCCGGCCATTGTCTGTCCCTTCTCTATGAGAGAAAGGGCGCGACATTCGACACTTACTTTTGAGAGAGAGAGAGAGAGAGAGAGAGAGAGAGAGAGAGAGAGAGAGAGAGAGAGAGAGAAATTACCATACTACTTGATGATATAAGGTTACTTCTCAATGTTCACTACACAAGACAGCATCTTTTCAGCATGAAAAGTCTTTTATTTCTTCCAAAAACCACAGCGTAAAAATTACGCAATAACACACAATTTATATATATATATATATATATATATATATATATATATATATATATATATATATATATATATATATATATATATATATATTTATATACATATATACACACACATACACACATAGACACACACATATATATATATATATATATATATATATATATATATATATATATATATATATATATATATATATATATATATATATATATATATATATATATATAGTTGTTCTGGGTAAAAAACGTAGAAGAGATACCGTAAAGGAATGGCCTTAATATCCCAGAACTGCGGGAGTCCTTGCATGATTGAAGTAAATAATGCAGTGTGTAGGGGATGGTTCAGTGCACTGCTAATGAGCTTTCCGAGTAGGTTTATGAAAAAGAGTACTGTTGTGGAAGTTTTAATGTAGCAGTGGCCAGTGTCTTGTCTCTCGAGTCACCTCCTATTAGGAGAAACAGCTTAATCCTGGGAGAAAATATATACACGTACACGTGCCTTAATATACGTAGACGTATGAAAATAATCAATTATCAATTCTTATGAATATAAACTTCGACCGTTGCAGATTTCTTAAAAAGGAATGGAAAAACGATAGTGTAAACCAAGGTCTGAGACCTTGGTGTAAACTGTACTCCAGCCGTCTCTGACAAACTTCACTACTGCCCAGCACTACAAAAGCACTAAAACAAACTCCTTACCTGCATTTGGTCTCCCTCCCCTGAGGGACAATAACCAAGCAAGGACCAAATCTCGACCTTCTTAAACAGCTCACGGCTCCTTGCCTCTACCTTGGTTTTTCGTTCACGGCTCGTTGCCTGCGGTGAGGAGCCAATCAAATTAAGGGTTTCCCGCTGTGTAGTCGTCTGCTGTTTGTGTCGTTTGCTCCTTCTAAAGGACTCTTCTCCCATCCTTTCGACGATCAGAGCACCCAGCAGGATTCAATGCCGATTGGAAAAAATCGTCAAGTTTGTTGCCAATAACCATTTGTTAAAGATTCCCAGCTATAGGGTTACGTATCAGTTCATGCCTCACCACATTAAAAATTTATAGTTTCTTTTTAGCTTCAGATGATGTAAAATGATTCTTTAAACCATTGATCTTCGCTCAACATCTGGAGAGTTTAATGAACTGGATACTAGAAATCCAGGGGTAGTGTAATTATCTATCTATCTATCTATCTATCTATATATATATATATATATATATATATATATATTTACATATATGTAATATATATATATATATATATATATATATATATATATATATATATATATATATATATGAATGTCTTTTCCTGTAATACTATTCATATATATATATATATATATATATATATATATATATATATATATATATATATATATATATATATATATATATATATATATATATATATATATATATATATATATAATGATGTATAACTGCATCACGAAAATATGGAACCTGATGATTATATAAAGACAAAATCACGAAGGAAAGAGAAACAATTGAGTGCTGCAAGGCCTTTCGACCTACGACAGTCGAAAAGGCCTCGCAGCACTCCATTGTTTCTCTTTCCTTCTGAACTTTCTCTCTCTCTCTCTCTCTCTCTCTCTCTCTCTCTCTCTCTCTCTCTCTCTCTCTCTCTCTCTCTCTCTCTCTCTATATATATATATATATATATATATATATATATATATATATATATATATATATATATATATATATATATATATATATATATTGGCACGGAGGGGTATGGTACAAGCCACAATGAGTCACGTAGACGACAGAGTGCCAACAACATGTGCGTAAGTACCGGTACCACGTGATGGGTAATGCCTGAAACATAGTTTTATTTTTCTTTTCTTTTTTTTTCTTTCAACCCCAAAGGCAAAAGCCTTGACAGATATAGAAACTAAATCATAGAAGTGGGTGGTATCAAGGAGATTAATGAACCGCTACGCACAGCTAATCGTTTCGCCAGTAGCTATTCTTAGTTAATCTGGTCTTTATCACAAAATTATATCATAAAAAAGGTAGAATCCCCAAACATGATCTTGAATGCTCCTACGTAGAAAGAATAATGAATAAAAACAAATTGTCCTCCCACCCCCCAAAAAAACATGGTATTGCGACCAATCATTTTTATAGCAACATCCATTTTATAAATACAACATATATCTTTTGTGGGTAAAGCTAGATAAGGGTTGTATTCACTAAAGAGATAATGTGTCTCAATCCCCAGATCTGCCAAAACCCAACCTGACCTTTGAGAACCCTTCACCATATAAAAATACACAGCATTTAGCGTTTTCCTGGCAGAGAGCTCATGGATCTGCTTACGTATCCCATGTAGAATGTGACTCTAAGCAACATATTACAAAACTCTAATAAATTACTGACAATCCCATGGAAACGTATTTCATATCCTATTTCCATTCATGGAACACTCGTCAATAATATCCATATAATTCTCTCAGTTTTCGTGATTGTAATATTGTTATAAGACAGACGTTTCTCTTTCTTCAAATGAAATCTTTGTTAAGTCAGTAAAATATTAAAAAAACTAGTTATACATATATACATGCATATACAGTATATATGTATTTATGTATATACATATAGAATGTATATATATATATATATATATTATATATATATATACAGTATATATATATATATATATATATATATATATATATATATATATATATATATAAATTTGCGTGTGTAAATAAGCATGCAAAAAGACATACGCACATGAAGGTTTAGTATCTGACTTAGGATTGAAGGTTTTCCATCTAAGTACAGATAAATTAAATGTAAAAAGAAATAAAAAGGAAACAAACGATTCAAATTCTAACTAGCGTTTGAGAAAACTTATCACGAATGAGAATGTAATCATTGCTAGTTCACCTCTTGCTACCCGAACGCTTTCGCGCAAAAGTGTCATGTGATGACGTGATAAACTATATGACGTAAAAAATTATGTCAACAAGAAGTGGTTCAGATCGATGAAATACACAGATGCGCAACCTTAATCCAACGCATTAGCCACGCAGCGACCTCAGCCTCGATTAACTGAAGGGTTAATTCCAGTTATATCAATATACCGATGACTAATGACGCTGCGTTCACTGATACTTCCATCGATTTCGAAATGTTTACGACATAATTTCAATGAAGTTTTTATTATTTTTGGACTGACGTCACATTTTTGCAGTTGGTCAAATTATTCGTCGTACTTTACTTTTATTTGTCCGTTTATTTATTTTAAAATACAACATATACCATTTTTTCCCAATATTTTCCTCATTTTGACAAGCCACCTATTTATTTTATATCTTCCAAACCGGTATTTCCTTTCCTCCCTGCATAAAATTCTGCTAGAGGCATCACACAATCTCACACATAACGAACGGTAAAGGAAAACAGTAAAGAGTAATCTCCGTCATCTTTTACACTCACGCGAATGATTCCCGAATCTCAGGCCCAGCATCCCCAAAATCTCCTTAATCCAGCGGATCAGGACAGGCAAATCACTGGTAGCACCCACGAAGCCACCAGCTGAAAATCATACACAGGTACTGTAGGCTGGCCAAGAACTAACCTTCTAAAATATAGAGATGAGTGCTGTAACGCGGATTACTTGTAGGTGTGTTTATCAAAAGGATTATCCTTCATGCTCTCCTTTATATTGTCTGTGCATAATGTTCCTGCTTATCGAACCAACTGTAATGATTTGCTGAGTTCATGACCAAATATCTAAGTGTTGTGAATGCCTTGCGATATTGAAGACAGCCTTGTTAAAGGTTATGAGACAAACTGTATACAAAACTAAACTGATGATGCCGCAATGAATGTACAGTATGTAAAACATATGGGCATATATATATATATATATATATATATATATATATATATATATATATATATATATATGTATATATATATATATATATATAATATATATATATATAATATATATATATATATAATATATATATATATATATATATATATATATATATATATATATATATATATATATATATATATATATATATATATATATATATATATATATATATATATATATATATATATTATCAAAATATCTGCAAGGTAAATTTTTTTACTTGAAGCAATAACATTTCCTTGAGTATAAGATACACAATTAATGCTCTCCCTTTGTGGATGTTAAATTATTGAAGGTTAATGAGCATCGTGCTATTTGTATGTTTAACAGGCTCCAGGAATCAACCTACGACATTTTAAGGCCACTGTATTGAAGGGAGACAGAGGGAGAGAGAAACAATAACAGCCCAGAGAGAGAGAGAGAGAGAGAGAGAGAGAGAGAGATCAGAGTGAGATTGGATTGTTGTCCTGACTCAGTTATGGGAATCCTATTCGTGAGAGAGAGAGTAAAACAGTCCTATGCAAATCTGGAAAAGCAATATAAGAAAAATGAGTATCCAAATGCTTACGTAGAAACCTTAGGAAAGCTTCCAGTTTAATTGACTTATGTGAACACTGATGTTAACTTGTTACTTTTGCCTTGTGCGGTGAAGACACTCAAAACACAAGTTAAATTCTGTTATTTCCACGACATTCAAACGAAATGAGAAAGTTTAAATGTAAAACTATCAAATTACAAGAACCGTACCGATTTCTTCGTATATGACTAGGTATAAGTCAATATCCACAAATATTAAGCCACAAATATCGGTTAATATCGAATTCACAATACCTTGGGAATAAGTCACACCCGAGGAGCGCTAATCAGTGACTTTCACCATCCGGCTATCAAGGTATAGTGAATTTTATATTAAACGAATTTTACAGCTTAATATTTGTGTATATAATAAAATCAGTTGTAGTGACAAAATCACATAAATATACATATGCATATATATATATATATATATATATATATATATATATATATATATATATATATATATATATATATATATATATATATATAAAGAATATTATGCACTTTGTATTTATATGCTGTATACTCTCAAACATCAAATCATAAGTTGACCTCTGGCAGCTAAAATTTGCACGCCGATTTTTTGCGATTATTGCAGAATTTCACCTGAGAACCCGTATCGGTGGCGTTCACTTACGGATGAATGAAACTCGAATGCCAAAAGTTATTGCTTATTTACATACTTGGCTTTTAAAGGAGGGAACGCCGTGCGTACTTCGTGAGTCTTCATTCTGGAAGATGGAAATCTAATACGCGTGCTTTCCGATTGTTTTCATTTCAAATAAAAAAAATAGTATTATTGCCGTTTACAATAAAAACATAAAAACAACTTGAGCTTAAAACTTTGGTATTATGAGGGATGGCTGGAATTTAAATATATAATGAAATGTGTTAAAATTCTGATTCCGAAATCATTACCGAACCGTCAGATAGGGCAAGACTGCAAAATACATCAATAAAGTTTGAAAGGGGCCGGTATGGGCGGGAGTGGGGGTGGGAGGGCGAGAGGGGGGGAGGGAAAGGAGGGGGGGGGGGTCGTAAACAGCCTTCCTTATTCAGGGCATACAAGGAGTAAATTTTGTAGGTGCCGTATATGAAAAAGTTTTCGAAAAAAAAAACAAGAAACTATTCCGGATCTTTAAAGATGCATAAAACATAACATCTTCAGCTGAGATGCAGCGTCAATTTACCGATTACATCATGAAATTTCTAACTTCCTCGTCACATAATTATTCATTGTGACTGGGGGAAAGCGGTACTTCTACAGTACGATTCCCAACATCTACGGCCAACCAAAATATACTACGTTCAATCTACTTTCACACTAACAAGAAGACAAAAACGTAATCTATATTAGAGAATAATATGAACAATTTGATGAACTTCTACTAACAGGCTATTGCATAAAAAAACATTTTATATTATATTAAGCAGAGTAATGTTTAGCGGTGGAAGTTGAAAACAGCGTTGCATCTTGTAAACGAAGAAAATGATCTCTAGAGATTTGAATTCTGAAGCTAAAACATCTGGGAACTCCTGAGCAACCAAAATTGAATTGCAATAATTTTAGATAATACTTTCACAAATGTCTCGAGGCTGACAGCGTGCGGTTTTTCATAAATGTCTTAAAGCTGACAGCATGGCGATTTATTCCAGCCTTGAATATAACTGAATGCTGAAGACATGCTTGGATGTCTCCTGTTCACCCTTGGTAAGCCTTTACAGTTATCACTCTCTCTTTGCGTTTAATCTTCTAGAAAGATATATATGGTTTAAATCAAGTTGAAGAGGGAATCCCTCTTTCACTGGCTAACCTCAAAGAGATATTCTTGGCCAGTATTCACATGCTAAATTCAGAATACCATTTAAACATTAATCCCATTCGTAAGTTGTTCCATGTAGAGGGATGGTAATGTTAGTCTCTGGAGACAGCATTTATCATAATTTTTTTTATCTTGTTTGTTAATTAAGTAAAACTTCAAATTAGATGAAATCAAATTTCCACACTTCATTTGAGGAGAGGGGGAACTGCCATAAAGGAAAAAGTGAGATAAAGAAAAAATAAAAATCCTCATTAACTTTCTTTTGACGTCCTGTTTGCCGTTCAGTATCTGTGATAATTTCATATACAAAGCTCGCTCCTCGCTACGAACAACTTTGATATTGTCGAAAGGAGAAATCAGTGAACATATTGCATTATGTTCGCTCTTCATTCCATGAAGTTTTGAGATGCAAGAAAAAAACGTGCAAGATAATTAATCTGCATAAAACTTCTAAAGCATTATTTCCCGTCTGCCAGAAGTAAAGGGGAAGGAAACCCATTTCCCGCAAAACTGAATCTAAATACGGGAATTACTTTATTATGTCCTTCAAAAGACTAGTCAAGCTCAACAATTACTTTCGTTGTCTTGTTATTGTGAATGCTCTAATTGTCTTGTCATTATTTCCTCTTTTCGCTTTTCCGAGCGCGTTTCCTGTTTCGTGGACAGCCGTTATTAGGTTAATGGACCTGACTTATCATTTGGAAACTTTAGTAGCGAATGCATGAATGTCTATTTGTTCGCGAATGTTTAGGTTATACGAGTTATACACTTGTGTGTGAAATTGCGAATTGAATACGCCACATATTTCGCACACTTTCCAAAAGCTTGCCCGAATAGCTTTACTGCAGTGTCTGAGAATCTTCAATTAAACAAATGAATATCCATGAATTAGAAAGGATGAAGAGAAAGTTCTCAACTCTGAGGCCAATAGAGAAGTTTTGTGGGGGAGGAAACAGACGAACCCATTAATCTTATCAGGTCCGTCACGATTTCGGGACGAGATGAAAAAGGCTGAAAATCTTTTATTGTCCTCGTTTCCGTGACAAATCATTCAGTTTTCCTTCACACTACATCTGTTCTTATTTACTTTTTTTTTTTTTTATTTAGGGCAGTCCCCCTATTGGTCCTTATTTGGTCCACCAACTAGGGTCTTTTTTTATCGGCCCTTACTTGGTCCACCAATTAGGGTCTTTTTTGTTTGCCGGTTACTTTGCAGCCTTACTGAAAACTTAATCTGTTAAGCCTTTATTGTTATTTACACATCTGCTTTTATTTCATTTATTTTACAAGTTTATTTTTGGTGGTCCTCCTATCGGTTCTTATTTCGTCCACCAAGTGGGATAGTTTTGTTTGTCGGTTACTTTGTACTATAATCAAGAATTTGGTCTAGTGTCCCTTACTCCTATTAGTAAAAATAGGCCTCATTTTCTTGTTTCATTAACCTACTTTTTCGTATCTTTTACTTCCCGAGACATTTATTGAGCGATGTGAATACCATGTGACATCCTTTTAATATATCTCTATTGAAATTCACTATATGTGCATCTATCTTACTGAGAAGAAATGCTCTCTCATCCTACACAGCCAACTGATGGTCGGAAGGCAGACACTACACAAAAAAATTAACATAGGTCGTCTCTTGTCTTAAGCATATTTACGTGCCTAACACCAACCTCACAAAACAAAACCACTTTCATATTCCATAATTCCTTTCGCATATTTGAGATTTCCATCATCCCTCGTTAGCCTCAGCGAGCCCATTCAAATTTAGCCCTGGTGAACCTAAAGCCGCAAATGCTTTTACCTTCATACAAGGATTAAGTACTATTAACGCGTCAAGAAAATCGAGGATTTTCGTTCATTCTCGGAAATCACTCAACCTGGAATCGCCGTGAATAATATTCGTCCTTATTAAATGAGGGATTCTGTCGTCGCCCCCCATCCCGCCCCGCCAACGATAATTTGTCATCAAACCCGTCAAATGCCAATATAGAAAATTCTGGGAAGATTGATATCGAACGTAAAATTAAGGTGAAAAATATAGTGATTTAAATTTTTTCCTCCCTCTCACGCCTTTCTCTCTTTCGAGAATGTTTAAGGCTTAGGGATTCCAAGACTCAAGTTTTAATCTCTTTTTTTTTCCAGTCTTGCCAGGTCTTTTGTGCTCCAGAAATAGCCTAAACGCAACGGACTGAAATAAAAAATAAAACGAAATAGAAATCCTAAATATGAAACATAATAACTAAAAATGGAAAGCATAGATTTCCAACAACCTTCAATGCGACTGAGTTTTAATCACAATATTTTTCCACTTTAAACCACAACAATAATAATAATAATAATAATAATAATAATAATAATAATAATAATAATAATAATAATAATAATAATAATAATAATAATAATAATATTATTATTATTATTATTATTATTATTATTATTATTATTATTATTATTATTATTATTATTATTATCGAGAAAAGATACACTTGTTTTGATGAAGGTTGATGAAAGCCTTCTCATACGGCGCCCTCCAGATAATAAACTTTTGGTAGATTCCTATAAGAACTGGCCAGGTTTGTATGACGGAAAAAAAAAATCGACTACTCTTTATCGAAAACCATTAAAATCTATCACCAGAAGGGCGTCACAAAATAAACATTTTCTTCAGATTTCATCAAAATTCGTCAGCCAGATTTTACATAACCAGGATAACGGACAAACAAAGCCCGTCCACACCAAAACTAACTTCCTCGCAAGGGTAAAAATATAAAACATGAAAGGAATAAAACAATATAGGAAAAAACCCAGTGCTCGAACAGATGGCAATTCTCAGACAAGGCTAAGCAATGGTAATTACAAGGATACATCCTAACCTTACCTTACAAAGGGAATAACATCTTACTGGATAATCGTTCGTTCTCCAGCGCAACTCTCAACCTTAAAACATCCTTTCTAGCCATCCACACCTTCACCACTCTAGGTACACATACACACACAAACACACAGACACACATATATATACACAGACACACATACACACAAATAAGATCCTGATCTCCCGAAATCTTACCACTTGTTGCCAGCTACGAGGGCCACATCTTGGTAAAATTGTCATAAAAAAATACACGCACTCAAACACGCACCTTTCTGCTTAATCCTGCTAAATTGGGGAGACGCACACACAACTGAAGGAAAACAGCCTTCCCCAACGTCCTTGGAGTTGATATAAAAAAAAAGGGGGGGGGGCCACAAAAAGTTCCATTTCGACGCCTCCACCTAGAGCTCGGCTCATGTTATCCGATTCTTTCTATTCGAGTACAAGAGGCCCCTTTAAGACTAACCGCTTCCCTCAACCATTTTTTTTTTCTCTTTCTTTTTCCTCCTCCTTCAAGGAACCAGCGGCTGTCAGAGTTTCACGGCATGACAGCACATACATATCAAGACAAAAAGAACTTTGAATAAATGATCGTATGTTCCATAATGACCTTTGTTATTTATGATTCCTGAGAGGGGATGTACGCGGCTAGCGTTCGTGATAGTGGTTCAGATCCCTTGACAGTAAATTTGTATTTTATAGGAAAGTTTAGAGTTACAGCTAACTTACGTAAGGAATACATCAAATCTTCATACTTCATGTTCTGAGCCCTTGAAAGTAAACACGCATTTTACAGGCACACTTTAGAGTTACAGCAAGCTTAAGTGAGGAACACATCAAATCCTCATACTTGATGTTCTCAGCCCTCGAAAGTAACTCTGCCTTTTACAGACAAACTTCAGAGTTACGGTAGACTTACATAAGGAATACACCAAATCTTCATATTTCATGTTCTGAGCCATTGAAAGTAAATATGTATTTTACAGACAAACTTTAGAGTCACACCAAACTTACATAAGCAATACACCAAATCTTTATACTTCAGGTAAGACACTGCACAATTACCTGCCATCATCATAACAATGGATCAAAAAGAGGGCAGAAAGATACATAACACACGTCAACGAAAGTAAAAAATGACAAGAATATTGATTATGCTCATGCAATTTTCATCCCTCTAAACGACTGAAGAAGGTGTCTGATGTAAAGCTGTCCTTATCTAAACTGTCAATAATGGGACTATCATTCTCTTCATTGAACCTGAAAGAAATGACGCTGAAGATAAATGACAGCGATTCCCATCTATTTCAGTCTACTTTAAAACCGCATTAACACACCCATTCAACGCAATTTGAACTAAATTATCCCATATTGCTGATAGGCTTCGACCACACACACCTATATTCTTTAAAATCACAAATAAACAAGAATTCGGCAAAATAATATTAAGATTATATAATCATACTATTACTAGCACAGAAATATTTCTTCTGTCTGT
Organism: Macrobrachium rosenbergii; assembly: GCF_040412425.1. NCBI lineage: Eukaryota > Metazoa > Arthropoda > Malacostraca > Decapoda > Palaemonidae > Macrobrachium > Macrobrachium rosenbergii. Next base: position 14,337,093 of record NC_089756.1, read on the forward strand.
TCTCAAATATAAACTAATATTCAGACAGTTTGCATGTATGCACAAGTACACACTCGTTTATGAATATAAATTAAGTATATATACACACACACACACACACACACACATATATATATATATATATATATATATATATATATATATGTGTGTGTGTGTGTGTGTATTATATGTGTATATGTATATCTGTGTATATAAGTGAGTATAAGTGAATATATATGTATATATGTGTATATATTATATATACAGTATATGTGTATATAATGTATATATACGTATATATACATATATGCACACACGCACATATATATACAAATATATATATATATATATATATATATATATATATATATATATATATATATATATATATATATATATATATATATAGCTGAGAGGGTAGGTGGCTGCTATCAACCGAAGGACACAGGTCCAAGGGCAGAGGAAGACGTCTTTATTGGTTAAGTTTCAAGACATCTGTCTCATTATCAAAGCTGAATACATTAAAATATAATTATAAAAAAACAGACCCATACTTAAAATTACAACCAAAATATAATACAAAGTTAAATGAGAAACAAAGAAAAAAGAAAAAAAACCGTTACCAGTTGGACGCAGTATAAAAGCTGAGTGACATAAACAAAGAATCCCACGCCGGGGTAAACTCACGTCAGGTAAAGAGTTGTTGAGGCTTTTGATTATTCAATGTTGGTATTACTAGCTTAATAAAAAGCGATTCGAAGATAGGAAACGAATAATTGGGAACGTTGGAAAGTATTTTAAAATCTTTATAGTCAATTTCAGTCTTACACCTGTTGGCGTGTTCTCGAATATTTGAGAACTCCGGATTAGATCATTTAACTCCAGTTCTATAATTGGCCCCCTTATGACAATCAATTCGAACTTTCAGCTTGCGGCGTGATGCACCCACTTATCTCCCCTGACTGCATTCTTTTTATTTTTCTCATTATAACTGTATTATACTTTGGTTGTAATTTTAAGTATGGGCCTGTTTTTCATCATTATTCACCATTATATTTTAGTATATTATCCCAGCATTGGTAATGAGACAGATGTCTTGAAACGTAAGCAATAATTTACTATAGAGTTTAGGCCAAACGCCAAGCACTAGGACCTATAAGGTCATTCAGCGCTAGCAAGATGGAAGAAAGATATTACTAATGGAGGTACAGTAAAAGGAATGAAAGGGGCTGCAACTAGGGGCCGAAGGGACGATACAAAGAACCTTTAGTAATGCCTACAGTGCACCCCGTGAGGTGCACTGGCGGCACTAACCCCCCAAGCAATAAAGAAATGCCGTTACTGTGGACATCTTCCCCTGTCCTGCTCGTACATGTACACACACACATATATATATAAATAGACAGATAATGTGTATATATTTGTTATATTCATATATATATATATATATATATATATATATATATATATATATATATATATATATATATATATATATATATATATATACATATATGTATAAATGTATTTATATATACATATGTATACGTGTATATATGTATATATATACTGTATATATATGTGTTTGTGTGTATTATATATATGCAAAGACAATTACGTTAATACATGTTCTAAGAATAAAATACTTAATAAACGATTGCAACTGGTACTAAAAACTAAAAATACGATAAGAATTCAACCACTTGAGATGAACATGAAAGAATAAAAAGGAAAAACTAGATAAATATCTCAATTAAAAGTTCGGCTAAGAACTCGGAGAAAACTAGAGAGAAAAAAAATCCAACTTATTTTTTCAAAGGCCTTGGCTTTTTCGGAAAGGAAATTTTGGATTGCGAGTCGGGAAGACTGCAGACGCCCGAACTCTCCTCAGACATGATTATTTTCTTGGAATTCTCCGAACCTCATATCGCCACTGATTTTCTTCTGGTACGATTCTCAGTCTCTTTTATGTAGTCGAGAAATTCAAATGTCTTTCTTATTTGCTTCTCCGTTATTTCACTCCACTTATTTCATTAGTCCCGTTTATTTTCGTCGTTGTGATGTTTCTCTTCTTACTAAATTTCCCAGTGGCTTCTGTTACTTCTTTCTAATGAACACCATATTCTTTGGAAGCTTGAATTCCAAGTCTATAGGCTTGTTCCATATGAACAGGGTTCCTCTTCTGAATAATAATAATAATAATAATAATAATAATAATAATAATAATAATAATAATAATAATAATAATAATAATAATAATAATTCAGTAGCAAAAGCCCTCCACTGGAGCCTGTGCAAGAAACACCAGCTAGCTTGCAGTAATAAGTGGTACGAACACCAACAGGGAGTGATAGAAAACGATCAGGCAAAGATCCTCTGGGACTCTAGTATCAGAACAGCTGGGGTGATACGTGTCAATAGACCAGACTTGACGCTGATTGACAAGATTAAGAAGAAAGTACCACTCACTGATGTCGCACCAGAGTAGATGAGAACGAAAGAGAAAAAAAATGAAAATAAAAATAAGAAGGATATGGGATATGCCAGTTGAAATTGTACCCATAATCATAGGTACACTAGGCACGATCCCAAGATCCCTGTAAAGGAACCTGGAAAAACTACATGCCGAAGTAGCTCCAGGACTCATGCAGAAGAGCGTGCTATTAGAAACAGCGCACATCGGCAGAGCGAGAAAAGTGATGGACTCCTAAGGAGGCAGGATGCAACCCGGAACCCAACCCTATAAATACCACCCAGTCGAATAGGATAACTGAAATAAAAAATACAAAAAGTAATAATAATTTTACACCATAATTCTTGAAATATTATTGTGTCAATTTTTCATGATCTTTCATTTTCTCTTTTACGTTTTTATTTATCCTCCTACTGGCATACTTCTACATAGACGCTAAATGGACAATCCCAGTGAGTTTACTGACACCTTAAGAACATTGTCAATAATAATAATAATAATAATAATAATAATAATAATAATAATAATAATAATAATAATAATAATAATGATAATAATAATAATATAGGCAGGAGACCTTCTCTGGGGGCAGTAGCGTTGAAAATTATAACTGGTTCCACGGCATTTAATTTGTACAGAGATTTGTAGAGAGATTGCAAAACGAATACAGAAGACTCTATACATATTAAACGTCGTGGAAACATCTATAATAATAATAATAATAATAATAATAATAATAATAATAATAATAATAATAATAATAATAATAATAATAAAAGTCATGCCCGTCTCATTTTTCTTACATTAAATGAAAGCATGGCAGGATATACAGGCAGGATATACAAAGATATCTTGGTGCTCGATTCATGAAATACACTAAAGAAATTTCCACTTATTTGTCTAAATTCCCTATCTGAAGTCAGTGGCTAAATAAACAACCAAACAAATATATGGTTACACCCTGTAAAATCGAAATGAAAATCTTCTGTAGGGCACTCATGCCGTCAAAAATTAGGGTATAGTACGAGAAGGTCTAGACGGAAAGTCCCGACCAGGCCCGACCGTAGGAACGTTACCTACCGTGAGGAGACTGAAGAATTTACCCTCACTCCGTATGCTTATCTATAGGCCAGTGGCGAGCGAGGCTGCTTCCGGGCTCGACGACGGTCCGTAAAAATATAGTGTTTATTCACATGAAAAAAATATACAATTATACATTGCGATCTATCTTAGCAAACGCTACTATTTGAGTTTACTTACAAGACAAAAAACTTTTGGATACACATGGAACTCTAGCTTAGAAATCGCTATTGTTTAAGTTTATTTACAAGACGAAAAATTTAGATACATAAGGAACCCTAGCTTAAAAAACGCTTTTATTTAAGTTTAATTACAAGACGAAAATTTATAGATGCAAATGGAACTCTACCTTAGAAAACGTCATTTAAGTTTATTTACAAGACGAAAAATTTATAGATACACATGGAACTCTATCTTAGAAAACGCTGTTATTTGTGAGAATAGCTGGAGTGTTCACCCCAAGCTTCGTCCCACCGTTGATTCAGACTGACAGTATATTCCATTTGCTCATCATTTAGCAACTGTTAGTCGAAGGATGCTTAATTGGATGGATGTATTTCCTGCTCTGGCAGACATTATCCAAATGGTTTTCTTCATTATTATTGCTGTTTTTACCATCACTACAATTAACAGAGATGCTAACGTCATCAATACTGATATTGGTTTAATCTGTCGTTAACAAACTATCATTTACCTTTGAAAACGGATATTACTCTTCGCATTCCCGCATAAAAAACTCACAAGATTTGTTCCCGTTGCTTCTATCGAGGAAATTGTCGACAGACTGCTATTCGGCTATACAAGTATAGCTGCAGTTATAAAATATATTGTATATATATATATATGTATGTATGTATACGTATCTATATATATATATATATATATATATATATATATATATATATATATATATATAATATATATATATATATATATATATATATATATATATATATATATATATATATATATATACATACATATATGTATATATATATATATATGTGATGATTATTATCACTTTTGTACGTGATTCATTTATCACACATTACCACAGGTGAAAAATAAGAAACGGGGTGTAGGTCCTGACCGGTTTCGACTTTATTTCCAAGCCATTGACGAAGGACTGATACAGAGTGTGAGAAGTCACGAATATATATACTACAGTACTGACGAACATACACAACCGTTAGAGGCTCCATATCTCAACTCAGGCCGGTGTCGAGGTAGGAGTGGCCTTTAAAACTCATTTGGCTAAAAATCACAATAGACTCTCAGGGGACATTGCTGATAAACAGACCATACCCCACCTCAGATCCACACCTGACAGGTGTCATGGAGGCGGAGTTTGGAAACTCATTAACATTACTACCCTCGTACTGTGTTTACAAATATGATAATCCTATTTTCATACATCTCTACTGCCTACCTTAAAGTTTAAACAGTTTACAAATTTCTTTTGATATTAAAGGATCAAGTTTATACATCCCTTGACTGATATTCATATTATGGTTGTAACTTTCTTTTATGAAGCTAGATTCAATGATGTTCCTTTCAGTGCATTATTAGAATATACAATCCTTTTGCCCCTTCCCAGTTGATAGCATGATTGTTCTCACTAACATGTACAAATATACCACTGTTCCCTTTGTGCATATCTCACACATTTCTTATGTTGTTCAATTCTTTTTCCAGTGCTTTCCAGGTTTGGCCAATATAAAAGTTGTCACAAGACTTACACGGAATTTTATATACACACCCTTTAATATTGTCTGGGAGTTCTTGATAAGTACATTTTTCATTGTTGTATTGTTCTTAAATGCGACATTAACACCAAAATTCTTAAGAAGATGAGGGATATCTTTCATACTATTATTATAAGGCAGAACAAGCAAATTTTTTGTGTTGTAAGGTTCTTTCTGGTTTTGATACATAGTCTTTTTGCCACTTCAAATGCACTGTTTAATACACTATCAGGATATTTCAATTTTTTGCCTGCATTCCTAATCTTATCTATTTCATCATCAATATATTCAGGGCTACATACCCGTAATGCTCTTAAAAACATAGATGAAAACACTGACTTTTTAACCTTATTGCTTTGTCCAGAATAGAAATGCACATAGGAAGAAATATTAGTGGGTTTTCTATACACACTATATTTAAACCCACTACTATTTCTTCGTATGAGGACATCCAGAAATGCAAATATCAAGAATAATGTGGACCTGATAAATAAACTAAATAGTGTAGAGATTAATAGTGAATCCAGGCTTGTAAGTTTTGATGTTGTATCACTATTCACAAAGGTGCCAATAGATGATCTGATGGCGTTTTTATCTGAATTGTTAGAGAACACACATCTGGATATCCCATTTTCTAAAAGTACTTTGATTGAACTGATTAAATTATGTGTAAAAGATTGTAAATTTGAATTCAATGGTAAATTTTACTCACAAAATTTTGGTATGGCAATGGGAAACCCTCTATCCCCAGTGTTAAGTAACTTATATATGGAATTTTTTGAAAAGAAGATATTAAACAACATAATCCCACGTAATGTAACATGGTTTAGGTATGTTGACGACATAATTTGTGTATGGCCAGGAACCAAGATGTAAAAACTTTTTGCTAAGTTAAATCAATTAGTACCATCAATTAAATTCACGATGGAAATGGAAAATGATGGGTGCTTACCGTTTCTGGATGTCCTCATACGAAGAAATAGTAGTGGGTTTAAATATAGTGTGTATAGAAAACCCACTAATATTTCTTCCTATGTGCATTTCTATTCTGGACAAAGCAATAAGGTTAAAAGTCAGTGTTTTCATCTATGTTTTTAAGAGCATTACGGGTATGTAGCCCTGAATATATTGATGATGAAATAGATAAGATTAGGAATGCAGGCAAAAATTGAAATATCCTGATAGTGTATTAAACAGTGCATTTGAAGCGGCAAAAGACTATGTATCAAAACCAGAAAGAACCTTACAACACAAAAAATTTGCTTGTTCTGCCTTATAATAATAGTATGAAAGATATCCCTCATCTTCTTAAGAATTTTGGTGTTAATGTCGCATTTAAGAACAATACAACAATGA